>NC_054708.1:69077667-69103588 GCF_016097555.1 Gigantopelta aegis
CAGTTAACGCTACCAGTCCTACCATTGTTGAGTGACTTAGACCCAATGTTTAGTAACACAGTTAACGCTACCAGTCCTACCATTGTTGAGTGACTTAGACCCAATGTTTAGTAACACAGTTAACGCTACCAGTCCTACCATTGTTGAGTGACTTAGACCCAATGTTTAGTAACACAGTTAACGCTACCAGTCCTACCATTGTTGAGTGACTTAGACCCAATGTTTAGTAACACAGTTAACGCTACCAGTCCTACCATTGTTGAGTGACTTAGACCCAATGTTTAGTAACACAGTTAA
Organism: Gigantopelta aegis; assembly: GCF_016097555.1. Classification (NCBI taxonomy): domain Eukaryota; kingdom Metazoa; phylum Mollusca; class Gastropoda; order Neomphalida; family Peltospiridae; genus Gigantopelta; species Gigantopelta aegis. The sequence continues at coordinate 69,077,965 of NC_054708.1, forward strand.
CGCTACCAGTCCTACCATTGTTGAGTGACTTAGACCCAATGTTTAGTAACACAGTTAACGCTACCAGTCCTACCATTGTTGAGTGACTTAGACCCAATGTTTAGTAACACAGTTAACGCTACCAGTCCTACCATTGTTGAGTGACTTAGACCCAATGTTTAGTAACACAGTTAACGCTACCAGTCCTACCATTGTTGAGTGACAGACCCAATGTTTAGTAACACAGTTAACGCTACCAGTCCTACCATTGTTGAGTGACTTAGACCCAATGTTTAGTAACACAGTTAACGCTACCAGTCCTACCATTGTTGAGTGACTTAGACCCAATGTTTAGTAACACAGTTAACGCTACCAGTCCTACCATTGTTGAGTGACTTAGACCCAATGTTTAGTAACACAGTTAACGCTACCAGTCCTACCATTGTTGAGTGACTTAGACCCAATGTTTAGTAACACAGTTAACGCTACCAGTCCTACCATTGTTGAGTGACTTAGACCCAATGTTTAGTAACACAGTTAACGCTACCAGTCCTACCATTGTTGAGTGACTTAGACCCAATGTTTAGTAACACAGTTAACGCTACCAGTCCTACCATTGTTGAGTGACTTAGACCCAATGTTTAGTAACACAGTTAACGCTACCAGTCCTACCATTGTTGAGTGACTTAGACCCAATGTTTAGTAACACAGTTAACGCTACCAGTCCTACCATTGTTGAGTGACTTAGACCCAATGTTTAGTAACACAGTTAACGCTACCAGTCCTACCATTGTTGAGTGACTTAGACCCAATGTTTAGTTAGTAACACAGTTAACGCTACCAGTCCTACCATTGTTGAGTGACTTAGACCCAATGTTTAGTAACACAGTTAACGCTACCAGTCCTACCATTGTTGAGTGACTTAGACCCAATGTTTAGTAACACAGTTAACGCTACCAGTCCTACCATTGTTGAGTGACTTAGACCCAATGTTTAGTAACACAGTTAACGCTACCAGTCCTACCATTGTTGAGTGACTTAGACCCAATGTTTAGTAACACAGTTAACGCTACCAGTCCTACCATTGTTGAGTGACTTAGACCCAATGTTTAGTAACACAGTTAACGCTACCAGTCCTACCATTGTTGAGTGACTTAGACCCAATGTTTAGTAACACAGTTAACGCTACCAGTCCTACCATTGTTGAGTGACTTAGACCCAATGTTTAGTAACACAGTTAACGCTACCAGTCCTACCATTGTTGAGTGACTTAGACCCAATGTTTAGTAACACAGTTAACGCTACCAGTCCTACCATTGTTGAGTGACTTAGACCCAATGTTTAGTAACACAGTTAACGCTACCAGTCCTACCATTGTTGAGTGACTTAGACCCAATGTTTAGTAACACAGTTAACGCTACCAGTCCTACCATTGTTGAGTGACTTAGACCCAATGTTTAGTAACACAGTTAACGCTACCAGTCCTACCATTGTTGAGTGACTTAGACCCAATGTTTAGTAACACAGTTAACGCTACCAGTCCTACCATTGTTGAGTGACTTAGACCCAATGTTTAGTAACACAGTTAACGCTACCAGTCCTACCATTGTTGAGTGACTTAGACCCAATGTTTAGTAACACAGTTAACGCTACCAGTCCTACCATTGTTGAGTGACTTAGACCCAATGTTTAGTAACACAGTTAACGCTACCAGTCCTACCATTGTTGAGTGACTTAGACCCAATGTTTAGTAACACAGTTAACGCTACCAGTCCTACCATTGTTGAGTGACTTAGACCCAATGTTTAGTAACACAGTTAACGCTACCAGTCCTACCATTGTTGAGTGACTTAGACCCAATGTTTAGTAACACAGTTAACGCTACCAGTCCTACCATTGTTGAGTGACTTAGACCCAATGTTTAGTAACACAGTTAACGCTACCAGTCCTACCATTGTTGAGTGACTTAGACCCAATGTTTAGTAACACAGTTAACGCTACCAGTCCTACCATTGTTGAGTGACTTAGACCCAATGTTTAGTAACACAGTTAACGCTACCAGTCCTACCATTGTTGAGTGACTTAGACCCAATGTTTAGTAACACAGTTAACGCTACCAGTCCTACCATTGTTGAGTGACTTAGACCCAATGTTTAGTAACACAGTTAACGCTACCAGTCCTACCATTGTTGAGTGACTTAGACCCAATGTTTAGTAACACAGTTAACGCTACCAGTCCTACCATTGTTGAGTGACTTAGACCCAATGTTTGTAACACAGTTAACGCTACCAGTCCTACCATTGTTGAGTGACTTAGACCCAATGTTTAGTAACACAGTTAACGCTACCAGTCCTACCATTGTTGAGTGACTTAGACCCAATGTTTAGTAACACAGTTAACGCTACCAGTCCTACCATTGTTGAGTGACTTAGACCCAATGTTTAGTAACACAGTTAACGCTACCAGTCCTACCATTGTTGAGTGACTTAGACCCAATGTTTAGTAACACAGTTAACGCTACCAGTCCTACCATTGTTGAGTGACTTAGACCCAATGTTTAGTAACACAGTTAACGCTACCAGTCCTACCATTGTTGAGTGACTTAGACCCAATGTTTAGTAACACAGTTAACGCTACCAGTCCTACCATTGTTGAGTGACTTAGACCCAATGTTTAGTAACACAGTTAACGCTACCAGTCCTACCATTGTTGAGTGACTTAGACCCAATGTTTAGTAACACAGTTAACGCTACCAGTCCTACCATTGTTGAGTGACTTAGACCCAATGTTTAGTAACACAGTTAACGCTACCAGTCCTACCATTGTTGAGTGACTTAGACCCAATGTTTAGTAACACAGTTAACGCTACCAGTCCTACCATTGTTGAGTGACTTAGACCCAATGTTTAGTAACACAGTTAACGCTACCAGTCCTACCATTGTTGAGTGACTTAGACCCAATGTTTAGTAACACAGTTAACGCTACCAGTCCTACCATTGTTGAGTGACTTAGACCCAATGTTTAGTAACACAGTTAACGCTACCAGTCCTACCATTGTTGAGTGACTTAGACCCAATGTTTAGTAACACAGTTAACGCTACCAGTCCTACCATTGTTGAGTGACTTAGACCCAATGTTTAGTAACACAGTTAACGCTACCAGTCCTACCATTGTTGAGTGACTTAGACCCAATGTTTAGTAACACAGTTAACGCTACCAGTCCTACCATTGTTGAGTGACTTAGACCCAATGTTTAGTAACACAGTTAACGCTACCAGTCCTACCATTGTTGAGTGACTTAGACCCAATGTTTAGTAACACAGTTAACGCTACCAGTCCTACCATTGTTGAGTGACTTAGACCCAATGTTTAGTAACACAGTTAACGCTACCAGTCCTACCATTGTTGAGTGACTTAGACCCAATGTTTAGTAACACAGTTAACGCTACCAGTCCTACCATTGTTGAGTGACTTAGACCCAATGTTTAGTAACACAGTTAACGCTACCAGTCCTACCATTGTTGAGTGACTTAGACCCAATGTTTAGTAACACAGTTAACGCTACCAGTCCTACCATTGTTGAGTGACTTAGACCCAATGTTTAGTAACACAGTTAACGCTACCAGTCCTACCATTGTTGAGTGACTTAGACCCAATGTTTAGTAACACAGTTAACGCTACCAGTCCTACCATTGTTGAGTGACTTAGACCCAATGTTTAGTAACACAGTTAACGCTACCAGTCCTACCATTGTTGAGTGACTTAGACCCAATGTTTAGTAACACAGTTAACGCTACCAGTCCTACCATTGTTGAGTGACTTAGACCCAATGTTTAGTAACACAGTTAACGCTACCAGTCCTACCATTGTTGAGTGACTTAGACCCAATGTTTAGTAACACAGTTAACGCTACCAGTCCTACCATTGTTGAGTGACTTAGACCCAATGTTTAGTAACACAGTTAACGCTACCAGTCCTACCATTGTTGAGTGACTTAGACCCAATGTTTAGTAACACAGTTAACGCTACCAGTCCTACCATTGTTGAGTGACTTAGACCCAATGTTTAGTAACACAGTTAACGCTACCAGTCCTACCATTGTTGAGTGACTTAGACCCAATGTTTAGTAACACAGTTAACGCTACCAGTCCTACCATTGTTGAGTGACTTAGACCCAATGTTTAGTAACACAGTTAACGCTACCAGTCCTACCATTGTTGAGTGACTTAGACCCAATGTTTAGTAACACAGTTAACGCTACCAGTCCTACCATTGTTGAGTGACTTAGACCCAATGTTTAGTGTTTAGTAACACAGTCCTACCATGTTTAGTAAACAGTTAACGCTACCAGTCCTACCATTGTTGAGTGACTTAGACCCAATGTTTAGTAACACAGTTAACGCTACCAGTCCTACCATTGTTGAGTGACTTAGACCCAATGTTTAGTAACACAGTTAACGCTACCAGTCCTACCATTGTTGAGTGACTTAGACCCAATGTTTAGTAACACAGTTAACGCTACCAGTCCTACCATTGTTGAGTGACTTAGACCCAATGTTTAGTAACACAGTTAACGCTACCAGTCCTACCATTGTTGAGTGACTTAGACCCAATGTTTAGTAACACAGTTAACGCTACCAGTCCTACCATTGTTGAGTGACTTAGACCCAATGTTTAGTAACACAGTTAACGCTACCAGTCCTACCATTGTTGAGTGACTTAGACCCAATGTTTAGTAACACAGTTAACGCTACCAGTCCTACCATTGTTGAGTGACTTAGACCCAATGTTTAGTAACACAGTTAACGCTACCAGTCCTACCATTGTTGAGTGACTTAGACCCAATGTTTAGTAACACAGTTAACGCTACCAGTCCTACCATTGTTGAGTGACTTAGACCCAATGTTTAGTAACACAGTTAACGCTACCAGTCCTACCATTGTTGAGTGACTTAGACCCAATGTTTAGTAACACAGTTAACGCTACCAGTCCTACCATTGTTGAGTGACTTAGACCCAATGTTTAGTAACACAGTTAACGCTACCAGTCCTACCATTGTTGAGTGACTTAGACCCAATGTTTAGTAACACAGTTAACGCTACCAGTCCTACCATTGTTGAGTGACTTAGACCCAATGTTTAGTAACACAGTTAACGCTACCAGTCCTACCATTGTTGAGTGACTTAGACCCAATGTTTAGTAACACAGTTAACGCTACCAGTCCTACCATTGTTGAGTGACTTAGACCCAATGTTTAGTAACACAGTTAACGCTACCAGTCCTACCATTGTTGAGTGACTTAGACCCAATGTTTAGTAACACAGTTAACGCTACCAGTCCTACCATTGTTGAGTGACTTAGACCCAATGTTTAGTAACACAGTTAACGCTACCAGTCCTACCATTGTTGAGTGACTTAGACCCAATGTTTAGTAACACAGTTAACGCTACCAGTCCTACCATTGTTGAGTGACTTAGACCCAATGTTTAGTAACACAGTTAACGCTACCAGTCCTACCATTGTTGAGTGACTTAGACCCAATGTTTAGTAACACAGTTAACGCTACCAGTCCTACCATTGTTGAGTGACTTAGACCCAATGTTTAGTAACACAGTTAACGCTACCAGTCCTACCATTGTTGAGTGACTTAGACCCAATGTTTAGTAACACAGTTAACGCTACCAGTCCTACCATTGTTGAGTGACTTAGACCCAATGTTTAGTAACACAGTTAACGCTACCAGTCCTACCATTGTTGAGTGACTTAGACCCAATGTTTAGTAACACAGTTAACGCTACCAGTCCTACCATTGTTGAGTGACATTGTTGAGTTAGACCCAATGTTTAGTAACACAGTTAACGCTACCAGTCCTACCATTGTTGAGTGACTTAGACCCATGTTTAGTAACACAGTTAGTAACACAGTTAACGCTACCACCAGTCCTACCATTGTTGAGTGACTTAGACCCAATGTTTAGTAACACAGTTAACGCTACCAGTCCTACCATTGTTGAGTGACTTAGACCCAATGTTTAGTAACACAGTTAACGCTACCAGTCCTACCATTGTTGAGTGACTTAGACCCAATGTTTAGTAACACAGTTAACGCTACCAGTCCTACCATTGTTGAGTGACTTAGACCCAATGTTTAGTAACACAGTTAACGCTACCAGTCCTACCATTGTTGAGTGACTTAGACCCAATGTTTAGTAACACAGTTAACGCTACCAGTCCTACCATTGTTGAGTGACTTAGACCCAATGTTTAGTAACACAGTTAACGCTACCAGTCCTACCATTGTTGAGTGACTTAGACCCAATGTTTAGTAACACAGTTAACGCTACCAGTCCTACCATTGTTGAGTGACTTAGACCCAATGTTTAGTAACACAGTTAACGCTACCAGTCCTACCATTGTTGAGTGACTTAGACCCAATGTTTAGTAACACAGTTAACGCTACCAGTCCTACCATTGTTGAGTGACTTAGACCCAATGTTTTAGTAACACAGTTAACGCTACCAGTCCTACCATTGTTGAGTGACTTAGACCCAATGTTTAGTAACACAGTTAACGCTACCAGTCCTACCATTGTTGAGTGACTTAGACCCAATGTTTAGTAACACAGTTAACGCTACCAGTCCTACCATTGTTGAGTGACTTAGACCCAATGTTTAGTAACACAGTTAACGCTACCAGTCCTACCATTGTTGAGTGACTTAGACCCAATGTTTAGTAACACAGTTAACGCTACCAGTCCTACCATTGTTGAGTGACTTAGACCCAATGTTTAGTAACACAGTTAACGCTACCAGTCCTACCATTGTTGAGTGACTTAGACCCAATGTTTAGTAACACAGTTAACGCTACCAGTCCTACCATTGTTGAGTGACTTAGACCCAATGTTTAGTAACACAGTTAACGCTACCAGTCCTACCATTGTTGAGTGACTTAGACCCAATGTTTAGTAACACAGTTAACGCTACCAGTCCTACCATTGTTGAGTGACTTAGACCCAATGTTTAGTAACACAGTTAACGCTACCAGTCCTACCATTGTTGAGTGACTTAGACCCAATGTTTAGTAACACAGTTAACGCTACCAGTCCTACCATTGTTGAGTGACTTAGACCCAATGTTTAGTAACACAGTTAACGCTACCAGTCCTACCATTGTTGAGTGACTTAGACCCAATGTTTAGTAACACAGTTAACGCTACCAGTCCTACCATTGTTGAGTGACTTAGACCCAATGTTTAGTAACACAGTTAACGCTACCAGTCCTACCATTGTTGAGTGACTTAGACCCAATGTTTAGTAACACAGTTAACGCTACCAGTCCTACCATTGTTGAGTGACTTAGACCCAATGTACCATTGTTGAGTGACTTAGACCCAATGTAACACAGTTAGTAACACAGTTAACGCTACCAGTCCTACCATTGTTGAGTGACTTAGACCCAATGTTTAGTAACACAGTTAACGCTACCAGTCCTACCATTGTTGAGTGACTTAGACCCAATGTTTAGTAACACAGTTAACGCTACCAGTCCTACCATTGTTGAGTGACTTAGACCCAATGTTTAGTAACACAGTTAACGCTACCAGTCCTACCATTGTTTAGACCCAATGTTTAGTAACACAGTTAACGCTACCAGTCCTACCATTGTTGAGTGACTTAGACCCAATGTTTAGTAACACAGTTAACGCTACCAGTCCTACCATTGTTGAGTGACTTAGACCCAATGTTTAGTAACACAGTTAACGCTACCAGTCCTACCATTGTTGAGTGACTTAGACCCAATGTTTAGTAACACAGTTAACGCTACCAGTCCTACCATTGTTGAGTGACTTAGACCCAATGTTTAGTAACACAGTTAACGCTACCAGTCCTACCATTGTTGAGTGACTTAGACCCAATGTTTAGTAACACAGTTAACGCTACCAGTCCTACCATTGTTGAGTGACTTAGACCCAATGTTTAGTAACACAGTTAACGCTACCAGTCCTACCATTGTTGAGTGACTTAGACCCAATGTTTAGTAACACAGTTAACGCTACCAGTCCTACCATTGTTGAGTGACTTAGACCCAATGTTTAGTAACACAGTTAACGCTACCAGTCCTACCATTGTTGAGTGACTTAGACCCAATGTTTAGTAACACAGTTAACGCTACCAGTCCTACCATTGTTGAGTGACTTAGACCCAATGTTTAGTAACACAGTTAACGCTACCAGTCCTACCATTGTTGAGTGACTTAGACCCAATGTTTAGTAACACAGTTAACGCTACCAGTCCTACCATTGTTGAGTGACTTAGACCCCAGATTTAGTAACACAGTTAACGCTACCAGTCCTACCATTGTTGAGTGACTTAGACCCAATGTTTAGTAACACAGTTAACGCTACCAGTCCTACCATTGTTGAGTGACTTAGACCCAATGTTTAGTAACAATGTTTAGTAACGACAGTTAACGCTACCAGTCCTACCATTGTTGAGTGACTTAGACCCAATGTTTAGTAACACAGTTAACGCTACCAGTCCTACCATTGTTGAGTGACTTAGACCCAATGTTTAGTAACACAGTTAACGCTACCAGTCCTACCATTGTTGAGTGACTTAGACCCAATGTTTAGTAACACAGTTAACGCTACCAGTCCTACCATTGTTGAGTGACTTAGACCCAATGTTTAGTAACACAGTTAACGCTACCAGTCCTACCATTGTTGAGTGACTTAGACCCAATGTTTTTAGTAACACAGTTAACGCTACCAGTCCTACCATTGTTGAGTGACTTAGACCCAATGTTTAGTAACACAGTTAACGCTACCAGTCCTACCATTGTTGAGTGACTTAGACCCAATGTTTAGTAACACAGTTAACGCTACCAGTCCTACCATTGTTGAGTGACTTAGACCCAATGTTTAGTAACACAGTTAACGCTACCAGTCCTACCATTGTTGAGTGACTTAGACCAATGTTTAGTAACACAGTTAACGCTACCAGTCCTACCATTGTTGAGTGACTTAGACCCAATGTTTAGTAACACAGTTAACGCTACCAGTCCTACCATTGTTGAGTGACTTAGACCCAATGTTTAGTAACACAGTTAACGCTACCAGTCCTACCATTGTTGAGTGACTTAGACCCAATGTTTAGTAACACAGTTAACGCTACCAGTCCTACCATTGTTGAGTGACTTAGACCCAATGTTTAGTAACACAGTTAACGCTACCAGTCCTACCATTGTTGAGTGACTTAGACCCAATGTTTAGTAACACAGTTAACGCTACCAGTCCTACCATTGTTGAGTGACTTAGACCCAATAGACCCAATTTAGTAACACAGTTAACGCTACCAGTCCTACCATTGTTGAGTGACTTAGACCCAATGTTTAGTAACACAGTTAACGCTACCAGTCCTACCATTGTTGAGTGACTTAGACCCAATGTTTAGTAACACAGTTAACGCTACCAGTCCTACCCATTGTTGAGTGACTTAGACCCAATGTTTAGTAACACAGTTAACGCTACCAGTCCTACCATTGTTGAGTGACTTAGACCCAATGTTTAGTAACACAGTTAACGCTACCAGTCCTATCTCTCTCTCCTCTCTCTCCTCTCTCTCTCTCTCCTCTCTCTCTCTCTCTCTCTCTCTCTCTCTCTCTCTCTCTCTCTCTCTCGGTGCGTGTGTGTGTATGTGAATACAATGATAAATTCAGACGGGAGTCACAGGGATACCGTATTTGCTGCCTCCTGTTAAAACTATTTTTAATTCCCAGATTTTCGAAGCTATCTTAGCGCTACGATATCGTAAAACCATCGTAGGGTATGGCATGCACCGTTGTGATGTCGTAGCTTACTACAATTTTATGATATGGTAGCCCTAAGATAGCTTCGAAAATCTGGGAATTAAAAATAGTTTTAACAGGAGGCAGCAAATACGGTATCCCTGTGACACATTAAGTGCATAAGGTAGCTATGCACTTAAGGTGATTTTAGGGCTAAGATCGCTTCGGGGTAAGGCGCCCTGGTCCTTTTACAAAAAAAATTAAAAAAATATTATTCGCTTGAAAACGCGTCTCTGGGCATGTTTCATTCATTTGAATTTAGTTTGCAAAATAGGTAACATACATGTAGCAAACAGCATACGCTAATACAAATAACAGTGACTTTAGTACCAAAAAGTTAAAATTAAAGTCTGGGTTTTTTTTAACGTCACCACTAGAGTACACTGATTTATTATTCACATGATGTCAAACATTTGGTAATTTTGACGTACAGTCTGTAGAAGAAATCCGCTACATTTATCCATTAGCAGCAAGGACTATTTTATATGCGCTATCCCACAGACAGAATAGCACATATCAAGGCCTTTGATATACCAGACATGATGCACTGGCTGGGCCCACCAACGGAGATCGATCCTAGACCGACCGCACTTTACCACTAGCTATGTTCCGCCCATTAATAGACCAAGACGATTCGGGTGATCTGTTTATAGTGCGACGGGCCAGACCATGTTTATCGAAATATCGATGACGCACTTGGCTAATACGAAAGTCGACACAACAGTAAGCGATGACTCAATGTCGTAAATAAAATGACAATACTCTAAACAAGTGGCCTAGTCGCTGTTTAATTTCCAATGTTATCAATTTGTAGATAGTTAATTAATTTGTAAAGACCACATTAGAATATTCATGTGCCAAATTAAATAATTATTAAAAACATTTATTTTTCAAAAATAGTTCTGTTAGTTTGTGCAGACCGCTCCAACAGGCACGGCGGAACGGGGGGGGGGGGGGGTGTTGGGGGGGGGCAATAATTCTGAATAAAAAAATGCATTTCAGGACATCTAGTTTTAAAACGTTTACGGGGAGCATACCCTCGAATCCCCTAGAAACTTTGCTTTGCACCCTCGATCTCAGTCAGCTTGCCCCCAATGTCTACTTTCTTCCACCGTGCCTGGACAATGAGGTTTCAAAACGATTCGATCTAAACTGTAGGAACAGTTATACTTTTAAAATTTAAATGTTAATTTTTTTAGCTTTTACAAAAGTTTGTGAGAACTGCCCCTGAGAATACTTATACTGTCTTTCAGAACTACCCAATGAAACTTAGAAGAAGAGAGACCTTTAAATTTTCAATGTTAAATTTCTATTTAAAATTAGAAAAGTGGTAGGCTGTTGTCTACGGCGAGGAGAGCTACACCTCGTATCAAGTTGGGACACCAGCGGGTGGATCAGTGGCTTCGCTAACAGCGTGGTGATCTTGGAATATTGATCGCTGAACACTTTCTTCATCAGGCGATGTATAGAGATGTTGTTCACTTCTGCGAACAGTAGAGCCTGGCTGTAACGGCTGTCCCGGTGGTATGTCACACACACACACACACACACACACACACACACACATACACGCACACTGCCTGGCGCCCATCCTTGAACGTCACTGGATGTAGCTCGAGCTCCCACTCGTCGTCTAGGATGTCCCCGAAGTTCCTTCAACGTGAGACGCTGAGTCGAGGATGTAGCACTTGGCGTAGCGCTTGTTGAGCTTCCCGTGCAAAATCCAGAGCTCCGGCTGATGGTAGAGACAGCCGACTGCGCTTCCGCCTTTCTCTTCCCAACGGCCCCTCGTTGGGCTAGCGACTTGTCGGGAGTCACCGGTATAATTGGTGATTGCACCGGAGTCGCAGAAGAAGGTGGAGTTGGGGATATCCTCGTCGGTTCCTCACACACTGCTGTGTCGAGGGACGAATGCGCAGTCGGCAGAGTAGCGTCTGGTAGGCTCTTGTCCTTCCTCTTCTCTTCGGCTTCAGGCTGGGATGGGGGCGGCGACGCAGAAGGAGCCGCTGCAAGCGGTTTAGCCGCCGGTATTAGCCCCTACCCCCTGTACCGCCCCTGGCACACGTTTCTTTTCTTTCTTCTATAGGTTTCCTTCGCCGTACACCAACGTCACGGTTGCCCGTGACCCGGTGTACGCGATTCGGTACTCTCTATACGACTGTATCAGTCCTCAGGTGTGTGTTTGTGTGTGTGTGTGTGTGTGTGTGTGTGTAGCTCGAGATAACAAACTAACGTCTGACCTCATCGATTACGAAACTGAAAGTAGAACATTTCCATTATGGGTGTTTTATGATCTTTCGGAACACAACTTTAGAAGACTGTCTACAGGTAACTATCGTTTTACTCTTGTTCCACATTTTACTACAATAATATTATTGTATATTTAATTTTTGATTTATTGATTTTGTTTGTCGGGCCCAAATAAAAAGCCGCCTTTTGGGCTACTCTTACCGGATAACTTCAAGGGGAAGGGGGAGGATAGTTCGTATGTACTGACTGACTGACTGACTGACTGAATGAATGAATGACTGACTGACTGAATGATTGCACGAATGTTTAACGACACCCCTCGGATGGACTGTTCCAAAATCAGACCAAGCCAATTTGAAGAGCCAGCCTTGGAGCACTGTCTGGAATGGGAAATATATCAGCGCAACCCACACGAGAACTGTACCAGTGAATTTACTTGAGGTGCTCAATACTAGATTGAAAACGTATTTCGACTCACTCTAGAAATAGGCAAAAATTAATTTCCTTTTTTTTCTGTCATAATATATTTAAGCCAACTAATTTATTAAATAAAATAAAAAAATAAAATAAAAAAAAGACCAAGGGAGACATCAATAGGCATTTAAGGTAATTATTATTTTAAAACTACCGTCGGACCAAATGTTTTTCTTTCTTTTTTTGCTGTCCAAGATATCTGAGTCAATCGGTAATAAACACAATTATTACTTATTTAATAAAACTAGCTTGTTAGGCGGTCCTATTAACCTTATTTTTTACTTCTTTTTTTTTCATTTTCCTTCTTCCTCGTGGCCATTCGACTTTTGTGGACGCCGCCGTCTTTGCTTATCAACCCTTGTGCTGTTGGTCGGTGTGTCACGTCAGCTGTTCACTTTTACTCCTACGTTAATATCATCGCGCTTGGCTGCCATTTTGCCGTATGTTTTTAACCTGTCTACCAGCTTTTTAAATTTAATGTAATTTTTAATTAATTGTATATATTGCTTTTTAATACATTTTTAATTATATATAATGCAATTATATTTACTGTTTATTTTCTTAATTATATAAATTTTTAAGGTGATGTCGGTGTTGTTGTATGTGTGTAAGAAAACTGTTTTAGAAGCAGTTTTCTCTTTACATTGTTTTTCCTGCGTGGCCAATCTGACCGTAACTGCTTCGTTCAATCCGTCACTATCACTGTCAGTACCATCAAATGACTCACTGTCACGTTCATGCACACTACAAATACACTCATCCTCATTATTCCCACATTTTTCACAAAGAAAAGTCTTATTTCAGTTTCTCGCGTAATATCCTTTTCCTTTGCAACAATGACACTCAGTCTTTAATCACATGATTGTCCGACATGCAGTTATAACACACTTTGAATTGGTTGCAATGCAGCACTCTGAAATACTCCACCCCCTTTACTATATTAGACTTCATTGAATGCGGCAAACTCCGTATACCTTACTGCCTTACACCTACCCATTGATTCAGTAGCCGGTGTAGAATTTAATTTGCACTCCCCAAGAATATGCATTCCCCAGTCATTATTATACGTATAATTTGCACTACCCCATTTACTACTATACGTATAATACGCACTCCCCATGAATTATTTGCGCTCCCCTAGTTATAATTATACATACAATATGCACTCTCCATTACTATGCTTGAATACTGAATACATTAAGCGTCTTTTACAAAAAAGTTGGTTGATAATAATTTAAGTGCTAGTCAATGAATACAATCCACATTCATCATTAGTCCCATAGCGGTCGAACGGGAGAATGGACTATACGTTTCATTCCCGTCCTTTCTGTCTGTCCGTCTGTTCCACATTAAGTGTTCCGGATGTTTTTGAGATATTGTCTGAACTTTTTAAATATAGCTTATCATATACCATTACTGATCAGGTTTGACTTTCATGAAGATTTACCATTTGACCGAATTATGGCCCTTGAATTTAGGGAATACGGAAATGCCTCAAGATATTGAGATGAAATTTTGCCTATAGTTTATCGTGTACCATTTCAGATCAAGTTTGATTTTCATGAATTTTACATATTTTTGACAGACATAATATGGCCCTTGAATTTAGGAAGTTAGGAGATACGACAATTAGTTTTCCAGACTTTGGTTTTGCAATGTCTCAAGATATTGAGCTGAAATTGTGTATATAGAGCATAATACACGAGTGGCCGTTTATCTCACAACCAGTTGTTTTACAATGTATCTAACGAGTGAAAGCGAGCTTGATACGTTTTTAAACAACGAGTTGTGAGATAAATGCTATCTAACGGACACGAATGTAATATTCTATTTCTTACATCTTTTTCGACTAAAAGTTATTTACAGCCGTTCCACTTGCGCGTCAGAGATCCACGATTGTCAGGTTTCCTATACGTCATAATGTACTCGATTTCCATCATGTAGTTTTTCATTGGATGTATGGCAGTGGTGACTTAGTCATCACCTAGGAGCAGCCAGTCGTATGTCTTGAAATTGTTAGCAGACGTAAGTGTGTAAATAAGTATGTGTTATCAAAAATAACGGATGGTGTTCTCACCAACGGGTGTGTAAGAAACAGGGGATTGGCTGGAGGTCGTATGATGAGCAGTTTCGCTTACGTCAGGCAATTACCCTGCAATCATAGGCAAAAATCAACAGTGCTCTGTGGCTTCGCTTGCTATCTGTTCCTCAGGTTGCCCAGCATTCTTTTTCACCCAGCAACAGTCCTGCCCAAGGTAGCAAAGGATTATGTTTCGCATTCAATAAGGGGAAGTGCAAATGGAAATCGTGTCATTTTCAACATTTGTGTACTAGTTGTCAGGGGAACCATTCAAAAATGAATTGTCCTCGTGTGTCAAATGACCAGTCTTTCGTAACAGCTGGAGTGCACGAAGTTATAATCGAGGCAGAGGTGGGGGAAAAAGGGAATACTAGTAAATTTAGCTTGGGTTTTACACCAATAAAGCTTGATGTTCTTCGATCAGAATTGCAATCTTATTCGCCTGTTATTGCCCATGAGTTGTTTGATGGTTTTGCTAATGGTTTTCATTTGTATTATACAGGCCCCCGTGTGCCAGTTGATGCAAAATATTTGAAATCAGTTACTGACAATATCCCCCTAACAAAGCAAAAAATACATAAAGAAGTAAAAATGGGTAGAATTGCAGGACCTTTTATTGCCAGACCCATTGCAACCTTACGCATATCACCATTGGGTTTAGTGCCAAAGAAAACGCCCGGTGACTTCAGGGTAATACACCATTTGTCTTATCCTTAGAATGTTTCGGTGAATGATTTTATTGATCCTCGGTTGTGTTTAGTTTTTTTATACCTCATTTGATCTGTTTATATGATACAGAGGTTTAAAGGTGCACTTTTGGCCAAAGCCGATATAAAGTCTGCTTTTCGGTTATTACCTGTTTGGCCTGGTGAATTTGATTTGTTGGGTTTTAAGCTTGATGATAATTATTTCTTTGACAAGTGTCTTCCCATGGGTTGTCCCATTTCCTGTGCAACATTCGAAAAATTTGCCACGTTTTTAGAATGGGCTACCCGGCAGCATTTTCCTGGTGGGGAGCTGATTCATTATTTGGATGATTTTTTGTTTGGTGGATCAGCGGGTACTAAACACTGTCAGAACAATTTAGACTGTTTTCTTTCCTTGTGTGATAGATTGGGGGTTCTCATTGCTGAAGATAAGACACAAGGCCCACAGACAGTCATTTCTTTTCTTGGTCTTGAAATTGACACTGTCCATATGTTGATAAGAATTCCAACGGTGAAAGTGACAGAAATTGTTGACATGCTGAAGGGGCAGAAAACTACTCTCAGATCAATGCAATCATTACTGGGCGTTTTAAAATTTGCATGTCGGGCAATTGCCCCGGGTCGTACTGTTTGTCGTCGGCTGATCAATGCCACCATTGGGCTATCAAAACCTAACCATCATTTGCGGTTGACAGCTGAATTGCGAGCCGACTTGAAATTGTGGCTAACGTTTTTCAAGTCTTTCAATAGAATCTCGGCCTTTCGCAACCAGTTCTGGGTTTCCAGTGATCATGAACATCTGTTTACTAATAGTTCTGCTAGACAGGGTAGTGGTTGTTGGTGTTGTGCTGCCTGGCCCAAATTCTGGTTTTAGAAGGGATATGCAATGAACATCACATTGTTGGAATTTTTTCCGATTTTGGTCTCTACATTCATTTGGGGGGGATAGACTGTCCAACAAAAAACTGATATATCATTCTGACAACCAGGCCGTGGTTGCCATAATAAATTCCATGACATCAAAATCCAGTAATATTTTAACCTTACTGCGTGTTTTTGTACTCCGCTGTTTACAGTTGAACATTTTGTTTAAAGCAGTATATATTCCAGGATGTTTTAATGCGTTAACAGACAGCTTGTCGCGTTTACAGTTCCAGAGGTTTCGACGGCTAGCACCACAGGCAGACAGAGAGCAGACAACCTTTCCAGTATGGATGTGGTCCATCTTCACCATGAATTTGGAAGATTGTTAGAAGCTAGCATGTCTAGCAGTACCAGAACTGTATATGCTAATGCTTTTAGAAATTTTGTTCAATTTAGACAATCACTGCAACTTCCAGACATGTGGCCAGTGCCGCTAGATCATATTTTATTATTCATAGCTTTTCATTCTGGTAAGGGGTCTGCCCCATCTACAGTTGCTAGTTATGTATCCAGTCTTAGTTATGTCCATAAGTTGAGGAGGTGGGAGGATCCAACTTCTTTTTTCATAGTTAGGAAATCACTTGAATGTTTAAGGAGATTAAATCGCCAATCCGATAGTAGGGCCCCGATTACTTACAATATGCTCATGCAAATTTACACAGAGTTAGAGAAAATATGTTCATCAATGTATGAAGTGCTTTTATTTAGAGCTGCCTATTGTTTAACATTGTTTGGCCTTTTTAGAGTGAGTGAACTGATCTTTACTTCTCACATTGCATCCCAGAGGCCTGTATTGTTGGGGGATGTTACTTTAAATGCTGGCCAGGATTCCAATTTGGTTGTTTCATTAAAACATTCCAAAACTGACCAAAGAGGTCAAGGTGTGAAGGTGCACATTCCTTACATCCCAGACAATCAAATATGTCCTGTTACAAATTTAAAGCAGTTCCTTTTGGTTAGACCGTCTACATGTAAAAATAATTACTTGTTCATACACCAGCATGGCAAACCTCTAAATAGGTATCAATTTAGTGCTGTGCTTTCAAGGGTAATTGTCGCTTTGGGATTACCGCAGACACACTACAAGTCACATTCTTTCCGTATAGGAGCTGCCACAACATTGGCTATGAGCGGAATTTCTCCTGAAATTATTAAAGGATTGGGGCGGTGGAAATCTAATACTTTTCAAAAGTACATTCGTCCTGTCATTTAAAATCTGAGATGAATAATTGTATGTGTGTTTTGTTAATCTATTTCTTCGTGAGTTTTGCAGACATATGGCTGGTTGGATCCTCGATAATCTATTGGGCTAACCGAAGAGCAGTATCAACTCTGGATCGTCATTTGAGATTGGCTAACCTAGGCGTCTATATAACCTGGTTGGGACGTCGAGGATTGAGGTGGGCTGGTGTTTTAAATCTTGTTAATAACCATCTTTTACAATTTTCACAGCCACAGTACATTTTACTGCATTTAGGTGGCAATGATCTGGCTACTTGTTCTACTTCAGATTTGTGTGCTCAAGTTGAGCGTGACATTCAACTGCTAGCTCAGTTGTTGCCCAACTGTGTGATTGTTTGGTCAATATTCTCTCAAGATTAGTTTGGAGGGGTGGCAATAATGTGAAATCCATAGAGAAGAAGCGTAAGCGAGTAAATAGATCAGGCAGAAAAGCAGTTTTGCAGACAAGAGGGCGGGTTGTCAGACACGATGACATTTCATATGATTGTCCAAGTTTGTTTAGGGATGATGGGGTACATCTCGCGGAAATAGGAAATGCTATTTTCGTAAACACACTGCAGGGAGCCATAGAGGCTTTTGTTACTACAACCCAACTAATTTTTGGATAAGCCGCAGTATCTATGCAGGTATGGGGCTTTGCAGAGCTGTATAGACAGCTCTGAGTGGCGGAATATGGTGGGCAGGCTGGTATCATATTTATGTTTTAGTGTTTAATTGTATACTGGTTGCTTTGAGGATGAGGTCACCCTGTAAAGCTGGTGGTTTTCTCATTTATACCGGGTACCCAAGGTAGTGCTTCCTATGTGCTCTGCTATGGTTGTACCCTAGGGGGCGGAAATTTGTTATGGTGTACCCTAGGAGTTTTTGGATTGGAATGCACGTGGGTGGTATACTTGAGTGGGTTCTACGGTCCTTTATGTCATACATGTATATGGTATACTCTGCTATGGTTTCCCCTAGGGAGTAGTTTGGGTGCTGTTGTGTCCGGTACCGTTGTAGGCTGATACTCAGCTTGGTTACCCACTTATACATGGGCATATTGGAAGGCTGTCCTGCTATGGTTCACCCTACAGGGCGGTACCCCGCTTAGATAATACGTGCCTGCTCACCATATTGGTTTATTATTATTATTATTATTATTATGCATTTTGTAATACAGATCTGCGGCCATATCCATCCAAATTATTTGTTAAGTTATTATTTGTTATTATAGAAAATATCTTAAAATAATACAGCTCAATGCTAATACTACCTATATAATTTCATTACACAATGAATTCTTTAACACAACAATTACTATATGTACAAATCGGAAGTATATATAAAATGATGAGGAGTGTAAAGTATACGTATAATAACGAATCGGGAGGGAATATTATATGTGTAAAAATGAATGGGGTGTAAAAAAACCCACAAAGTTTCATTTGGCAAGATTGTCAATTGATAGCAATGAATGAGGAGTGTATATTTAATTTATAATAATGAATGGGGAGTGCATATTATATGTATAGTAATGAATGGGGAGTGTAGATTATGTGTACTAATGAATTTGGAGTGCATATTATATGTATAGTAATGAATTGGAAGTGTACGGTACATGTATTGGTATAGTAATGAATGGAGAGTGTAGATTATATGTATAATAACGAACACGAATCGCAGATTATGTGTATAATAATGAATGTTGAGGGTATGTAGTGCCCTGAATTGTAATAAATTACCTGAATTGTAATACCTGCCTTGAATTGTAATAAACACTGCCCTGAATTTAATACTGACTTGAAACTGCCCTGAATTATAATAAACTAGTTGACTTGAATTGTAACAAAGAATTGCCCCGATTTTTAATAACCAGAGCTGCCTTGAATTGTAATAAGATACCGACTTGAATTGTAATAACACAAAAATGGAAAGCAATGTCTGCTTGAACGACACCACACTGCATTTCTTCAATTTGAGGCTGTTGAAATTTATTGTATTTAAGAAAATCATTACTGCTACATAGGCTTCTCCTTTCGACTATCAGCAAATAGGTGTGTTACTCGCACTCACAAATACCGTATACCACAACGTTTGACGTTTGTAGAACACACAATAGCGGATTTGACCATTTGAGAATAACCTCTGGTGTTTTATGGGTTATATCTAGCCTAGTCGTAGACCGATCAATCGAGGTGTTTTTGGGTCATGTGATCGAGCCTCCTCGGTGGACTCGTTGGATGTTTCTCGTTCCGACCAGTAACCATGTTTGTTATATATTAAATACCGTGCTAGTTGATATTATGTCTGTGCGTATAAAGATTATTTGCTGTTTTCCGGTAAAATATTTAATGTAGTGGGAGCAGATTTCTTCCTTCACTATCTAGACCAAGTGTCACAACCATATGTTAGACACCAAACACCCGTAATTTAAAATGTGCTCAGGTATTGTAAAACAAACAATTCCAGAATGGCAGCTTCTCGTAATTTTGAAAGATCGAAATACATCTCGTGTTGCCATATCTACACGCCATGATGCTGCTGAAGTCTTCTGACCTTGCAGAAAGTCTGGAATATTTGCAATGCCTTTTCCTCTTTTGTAATGGGGTTGGAGGGGAACAATATCAGGGTTAAAAAACACAGGGTACTGAGGGTAACATTACGTACCCTTAAATCTTGTCAATTAATATATGTATAGCATGTGTGACATGGTAATTTTGTATTCATCGTGGTAAGGAAACTGCTGTTCAAACTGTGTCAAAGTGGACAAAATGCAGTCTAATTTCAAACTATTTCCAAACCCAATTCCTCTATTACGGCAACTTATGGTCTGTGATATTTTTAGTATGTACCCTCAATTTATTTTCTGCCAGAAAGCCAGATTATCAATGTCGCAGTTGACAAAAAAGTAAATATGTATGAAAAAAACCCTGTATAATAAAGAAGATAATAGTTTATTAATGAACAGTTTGAAGAAAATCGGATTATTAAAATATATACAGCAGCAGGATTTAAGCTCAGACGGTAGAGCTCTCACCTGAGGTGTTTGGGTCGCAGGATCGAACCTACTCGATGGAGCTCGTTCCAACCTGTGCAAAACGACTAGTATATACCAAAGGGCGTGGTATGTAATGCCCCGTCTGTGAGTAAGTGCATATAAAAGACCACCTATTGCTTATTCAGTAGGAGTAGCCCATAAAGTGGCGGCATCAGATTTCTCCTCTCATTATCTTTGTGGTTCTTAACCATATGTCCGACGCCATGTTACTGTAATAAAATGAGTTGAGTGCATCTTTAAATAAAGCATTTCTTCTGCTTAAAGTATTAACTGATTGAATGTGTGTGAATGTATCTGTATGTGTGTATGTGTTATTGCGTGTACATGTATGTATGTACTGATGTATGAATATCTATATATTGTATGTATGCCGAGGTTGAATGTTACATGCATAGATATTAACGCACTGGCGCAGGGGATAATTAAATCCTTTCTGGCTTCACAAATTGTCTCATGCCGTTGCTGGGACGCGAACCTGTGGCACCGAATCGCCCGCTATTTGCATGCAAAGACATGTTTTATTTAACAACGCACTGAACACATTTTATTTACGGTTATATGGTGTCAAACATATGGTTAAGGACCACACATATATTGAAAGAGGAAATCCGCTGTCGCCACTTCATGGGCTACTCTTTCCGATTAACAGCAAGGGATCTTTTATATGTACCATCCCACAGACAGGGTAGTACATACCACGGCCTTTGATATACCAGTCGTGTGCACTGGATGGAACGAGAAATAGCCCAATGGGCCCACCGACGGGGATCGATCCCACACCGACCGCGCATCGAGCGAACGCTGTACCACTGGGCAATGTCCCGCCCCGGATGAGACCTACAAGTCACGCGGTCGATCCCGTTTACATGCATAAAACAGTGGGCAGACCTTGCACTGGCTAGTCTGTATTGATGTATGAACAGGGTATGCACTCGGGATTTTTTTGACTGGTCAATCGGGCCACTCACAGCAACACTTTGACTCGCCCTTACAACATTTGAATGGCCCGCGACCTAATTTCGTTAAACAAAGGAACTTACTTAAATTGCACTTTAAAAACATGTTACCATATCATACAAACAATAATAACAACACAAAAGAAGGAAACAGAACTTGTTTTAGTTTTATTACAAACTGTTGTAATTAAATTATAATTATTATGTTGTCACTGGGGTAGCTTCTTCTCCCATTTTCTTTAGGACAGCAGTCTTGTGTGCCTCACTCTCTTTGTGTAACTGAAAGAAGATGTTAACAAACTGAATCACAATTGACAACATTCAGCAGACTTTTTATTTTATTCATGCAATATACTGATATTGCTGTTACATACTGAGTAATTATTTAATGTTACAATATATAATTTTAAACAATATCAGTGATACTGTGAAACTCAACTTTTAGGCCTTAAAAATTATCTTGAGAAGATTATCATTTGCCGCAGGGGGTTGGCAAGTGTGTGTGTGTGTGTGTGTGTGGAGATGGGGGATAGGGGTTGGTGGGGGCAATGCTCCATGCCCAATCAGGAATTGGTTTGCCTTTATAAGTTTGTTTTCTAAAATGTTGGTTGCCCACCCCCACTCCCATCGGATCCCCACCAGTGCCACCCACTGCACATATAAAACACTGGGGGAAATGGGTGCCCAACCCACATACCCATTAATCCAAATTGCTGGCTACTACAGTGCTTTCAAATTATGTAAAGCCTATAATTGTGGATGCTAAATACAGATTACTTATCATAATTTATATTACACACCTTTATACTTTCCAACTTCATTGTGGGACATCCCTTCACAAATATACTGGCATTGCCCCCTGCACTGTGAACATGGTGCTTTAGGTAGTACTAAACGAAATAACTTCCGGCTGGGTCAAAGTTCGAGTTTCATCTGGGCAAAAAATGTATGCAATTTTATTTCATCTAGTACCACTGTGTCAAGTAGCCTTGTGCTTGGAACATGTATAGGGTACCTGTAAAAAAGAAAGAGTTCGACACGTACCCCTCTATATCAAAGGCTCTAAAGACTAACCAAAACCCTATCCCTAAAACTACCTTAACCATTGAACAGTGGGTACGGGTCGAACTCGTGCCTCTGTTTTTAGTGCGAACCTCACTGCTCAACAAAACAGACTTCTACACAGCTGTTCGCTGACGTGTTGCTGTAAATAGGATTTCGTACGGGAAAGGTGGAGGGGGATAGATAGGTATACCATTTTATTTTGCTTTATGCATTAAAATTATATCGTTTGCTTAATAGTGACAATGATTATTAAACTACTAAACATTTGTATGAAGTGACTCTAAACCATTAATGCTTAAAACAATCATAATGTTACGTGTGTTAGTGATACAGGCGAGGATTCGGGGCGGATGATTGGACTGACTTCCGAAAACACACACACGCACGCAAGCACGCACGCGCGTCTGTACACAGATACACAAAGACACACAAACACGCACATACACATTCACAAACTTACAAATGCATGCTCATAAAACCACAAACACATGGATATACATAGGCCTACACACATGCAAACACACTCACAGACGCAAACCCTCACATATACATACTTGATACACATATACACAAACGTACAAATACATACTCACCACCCCCCCCCCCCCCCCCGACAAACACATGAACATACATGCAAACACTAACACATACGGCATACTCACACACACGCAACACTCAGATACACATGCAAACACAAACATACGACACAAACACATTCACATACACACAAAAACACTCTGACAGACACACACAAACTCACTGGTAGACACACACATTATGACAGACACACACAAACACTATGACAGACACAAATAAACACACTGACACACACACACACACAAACACTCTGACAGACACACACAAATACACTGTCAGACACACACAAACACACTCTCGGATACACACAAACACACTGACAGATACACACAAACACACTGACAGATATACACAAACACTGACACACACACAAACACACTGGCAGATACACACAAACACACTGACAGAAACACACAAACACACTAACAGATACACACACACACACTGACAGACACATACATACACACATACATACACATACACACAGAAACACACACACATACACAAAAATACACGCACGCAGACATACATACAAACACAAAAATACACACATAGCTACATCCAAAAAATACACACATACATACACAAATATACAAAAAGGCATAGACACATGCATTAAAAACACACACATACATACAGACAAAATACACACACGTGCGCGCACACACAAAACACACACATACACGCAAACACGTGGAACATTGTTTCAGTACACGACATTTATCAAAGAAAGAGTTTTGTGTGTGTGTGGTGGGGGGGGGGGGGTCGGGGGAATATGGTGGGTGTCTAAGTTTTATTTGTTATTATTATTTTTATTTTTTTTTTAATGTTTTATTATGATTATTATTATTATTATTATTATTCTTTGCAGTTTTGTTAGCAACTAAAATGCAGGTGAAAGTTTGTATTTAACAAACCTAACGTACAAAACGTCGCGTAATTTTTTTTTTTTTTTTTGGGGGGGGGGGGTTGTTAATAAGTAAAATGCAGGTTAAATTCCTATTTAACAACCCTAACGTACAAAACCGTCTAGTCATTTGATTTGTATTTGTGGGGTTTTGTTAGTAACGTGAAATAGAAACATCTACAAGTTACAGTCCTACTATTCCCGATTTTAAAAATAGTACACGGTCAATCTTAGACACGTTTTTCTGTCCGTGGTGAACTTTCCCAGTTCCTCGAGAATAGATATATTGATTTGAATACGTAGATTACACTTTATGGTTTTCGCACAGTAAACATATTTCTAGTTTGATATATAGCTGTCCTTTATAATGTCATCTTGATAATGTATGTGTGTGTGAGGGGGGGGGGGGGGGGGCAGGTCGTGTCTCAATCGGCAGATTTATGAAAGAAATGTTTATATTAAATGCTGTGACATTTATTAGAGATTAAATAGGATTGATTGAAGACCCTCTACATAGTAGTCCATAGTATGCACTTGGGATTTGTTTTGACTGGCCAATCGGGCCACTCACAGCAACACTTTGACTCGCCCGTACAACTTTTGACTGGTCCGCGACCCAGTACCTACCAGCCTCAAGTCCGATGACTTATAACCACTACACCATCGAGTTCGTTATATTATATATAGTTGGCTATTAAAGTGCAGTGTGCAGGTCAGGTCATACATTTTAACATACACATTCAGAACAAGCTGTTGTAATACACGTAATAATGAATGTCTATAATATATTGTATTTGTGTCGAGGTTGACGATTACATACATATATATTAATGCACTGGCACAGGAAATAATTAAATCCTTTCTGACCTGACACATTGTTTCATGCCATTACTGGGACTCGACCCCGTGGCACCGAATCGCCCGCAAATTGCAGACTTGCCACGATACCTTCTGAGCTATTGCGGCATCCATAAAATGATGATCTTTAACTCAGCTATAAGTATGCCTACCCCCACATACATACATATATACATACATACATACATCGTGGTTAGTCTCGCAATTTGCGGGCGATAAATATATATATATATATATATATATATATATATATATATATATATATATATATATGATATATATATTTGATTATATATTTGATATATTAATATTTTGATTATATGTTTGATTTAACATACATACATATATACATACATACATACATACATCGTGGTTAGTCTCGCAATTTGCGGGCGATATATATATATATATATATATATATATATATATATATATATATATACTCTCAAAAAAAGAAACGCAAAAGGGTACAAGTGGGTTATAACTCCGATTTTATGTTTCCTACCGGTTCATGCTTTGTGAATATAAGGTCATTGCATGTCCCAAACACATTCCCACGGTTACATTCGATAAAACGCAGCTACTGTACAATAAAGTTCCAAAATGTGAATATTCGCAAAAACGCAGCCACGTGCAAACCATGTCACCACTGCACGTGCGTTGTCTGCACGTGCAACATGAACGCCGACAGTATAAAAGTGCA
>NC_054708.1:69103788-69144018 GCF_016097555.1 Gigantopelta aegis
TAGCGTTAACTGTGTTACTAAGCTATAAGCATTTGAATTCGTACATATAAAATACTAAAATTGAAATTAACATGATATAGTAAATTATTATTAAACTGTATAAGAATAATGAAAATATATCACACATAATAACAAACCAATGTAAATACATGGGGTTTTTAACGTTTATTCAGTTGTCATTTGTCACTGTGACATTCTTGTGTAGAAAGATATATACAAAATTCACCTAAAATAGGCAGATAATAAGATATAGCAAAGAGAGGGACTTGTGTATAAGCTTCGTGTTAATGCGGGGATGGATGCATGAATGGATGCTTGGGTGGATTGGTGGATATATGGATGCAAGGATGGATGAAACGAAGGATGAACGGATAGATAGATAGATAGATAGACAGACAGATAGATAGAAATATAGACGGACAGATACAGACATATAGATAGATGGATGGATGGATATATGAATGGATTGATGGATAGATGGATATATGAATAGATGGATAGATGAATATATGAATGGATGGATGGATGGATGGATAGATAAATAGATGGATGAATGGATATATGGATGGATGGATGGATAGGTGGGTGGATGGGTGGGTGGAAGGAGGGTGGATGGATGAATAGATGGGTAGATGGGTGGGCGGATATTGGTGGATGAATATTTAATAAATATTGATATATTAACACGATACCAAATAAATTATATTTACAAGCAAATGGCGGTATCATATTATAACCGTCATGTATTTCATAGCACTATGAGTTTTGTTATCACGTCTTAGCAAACGTCCAAATATGACAACAAATTCCCGCGTATACATACTCGTATCATCCGCATGTCTAATTCGAGCACAAACTTTCAAATCGGTTTCTTCTCAACTTGCTTTTCGCTTCTCCCGCAGTCCAGGACTTCGATCGCGACCGGAAATGACGTAGGTCGTCAGAATGAGATTTGTGCAGCATAGGAATGTACTTCATTGGCTGGCATTTTTCCTGTAACAGAGAAACATTCAATAATGATGACGTGGAATATTAAATATATTATTAACACAAGTCCGTTTTACGTATCTGCGTTCGTGTATGTTTGAATAGAACATCCATATATTAGTGAAATATATGTATTGTGACTACGGTAAGACAAGATAGTTAGACAGACAGACAGACAGACAGACAGAGACAGAGAGCAACACAGATAGATAGATCGATAGATAGATAGATAGATTTTTATCTTATCATCGGCTATTCGACGTCACACATATGGTAATTCTGACATATTTCTTTAAAGGAAACCCGCTGCCGCCACATAGGCTACTCTTTTCTGAATAGCAGCAAGGGCTCTTTTGTATGCACTTTCCCACAGACAGGATAGCACATACCACGGCCTTTGATGAACCAGTTGTGGACCACTGGTTGGAACGGAAAATAGCCCAAACTGCAAATGTGTCTACTGAGAAGGATCGATCCGATGATCGACCGCTCCACAGGCGGACACGCTACGGCTTGCGCTACATCCCGCTCAGAGACAGAGAGAGACACAGACGGACAATAAAACAAATAGAATGTAAATATATATCAAAAACCATGCACATTGTTTTCTTACCACGTGTTCTTCGTAGAAGGCCTTGTATCCGCCATTAAGAACATAGATCTCGGGGTAGCAGAGAGACGGATATACGTCACAGTTCTGTTTCCGGTCCACAGATCGCAAATACCGAAGCCTGAAACAATAGACAATATCATTCAATTAACAGTCCTCGCACACTTAGGTACAACCACATTGTTCTTATCTCTTCTCATATGTACTTAAGATTTTACATGGTGTTAAGTGCAATCTTTAAAAAAACCCGACTAAGATGTCTCGTTTAATAACCTATTTGTTATGACACATTTTAATAATAGTTTTGTTTGTACACCATGCATTACCACATACATATTGTTAGAGTTATTGATTTTATTAAACGAAATATGTCTTTGGTTGATTTCAACGTTCTTTTATTTCTAGGGTTCAAACAGCCTCTATGATGAGGAACTGCGACAATTGTAAATAATGTCAGTAATGAGGGTTGAATGTCACTATATTTGGCAGCGAGCTTGAATAATGGTAAGTTACTCCCCATTAGTAAGTCATTAATAAACTATAAAGCTTTAATAATTAATTTGTCGTTACAAAAAAAAAAAAAAAAAAAGAATCAAAAAGCACAAAAACATAAATTGTATATAATTATTTAAAAAAATCTCTATTCTGTTCTTAAGATAAAATATATAAATCATTTCTGTGAGTGCTGGGGGGGGGGGGGGGGGGGGCGGGACGTAGCCCAGTGGCAAAGCGTTTGCTTGATGTGCGGTCGGTCTAGGATCGTATAAAATATCCCTTGCTGCTAATCGAAAAATGTAGTGGGGACAGCGGGTTTTCTCTCTCAATATATGTGTGGTTCTTAACTGTAAATAAAATGTGTTGAGAGCGTCGAAAAATAAAACATTTACTTCCATTTCCTATGAGGGCTAGGTGAGAAATATTATTTATCATTTCTATACCCGTTTGAAAGAAATATTTCACGACCGCAATCTGTACAATATTAAGTTTAAATATCAAAATCTCAAATTGCATATATTGCCGTATAGACCAGAACCTACATTTTTGGTCCCCTCTCTGATGAAAATTCGCAGTGAGCAATAAGAATATGTCGATCAGTCGACTTCCTTTGGCTTGACTTCAGCAGACTATCCATCTCGGTTTCGGTGTAGATATTTTTTGCACCCTGTAAAAATAAATTAATTATCCCGAGTTGCCAAATGTGATTCTGAAGAAAAATGGTCAAAACGCAAAATATTTATCTTCCCCAATATCGTATGAAATTAGGATTCTACGGTTACTTCAACGAGGCTGTAATAGTATTACACAACCATCCACCTGTATATACGTCCATTCCAGTAGGTACCAAACAGCTGTTTATGAAACAGGGATAGTGATCAATATAGTATAATTAATACGAGTGGTGACTGTAAGATGTTTGTGTGCAAAGGAATGTAACGTCACAAAATGGGCACATACAGTACACCACAGTAAACTAACATTATATTAGGGAAGTTTCGCACGGTCACGGATAGCGATGGGTCACCACTGTGAGTGCAGTTGGTGACGTCACATCAATTTGCTTTACGCTTTTTACGGTTAAAAGGCCTGCTACATGTAACAAATTGTGCAGCTAATTTACAACTTAAACACATGAAAATAAACAAACAGCACATGTGAGAATGCCGTTCTCTTTAAGTCACTAACCGTGCCGATCTGCGAAACTAGCTAAACGATTAGTACTGTTTACGGAATCATATTGGGCCGAATTTACAAAACCTGTTTTTCTTAAATACAGGTGTTTAATCATTGTAAATGCATGTAGTTACACACGTATAAGACATAAACAGGTGTTTAAGCATTGCAAATGTATGTAGTTACACACGTGTAAGACATAAACAGGCTTTGTAAATTCGCCCCATTATGATTATTTGTCACAGTAATGGTGTGGTTGCGAAACCTCACTATTATAACAGGAATCGTCCTCTATAAATACCCAGTCAACCGAGATGTCTCACGAGATCTATAATTAACGAGCTACTCTCGATTCACTAATATCATAAACCTATATTAGCTCAGCCATTTACCTTTCGACCGACCGTTCAAAATTGCGCCAAATTTCCTCAATCAAAATTGCACACCCCTTTCTCTTTGGCATTAACTGCTCCATTCAAAATTCCATAGCACCACCACCACCCCAACCCGCCTGCTACCGATTGGATCGGGCTGCTTGTGCTCCCTTGCACCTGCCAGTGCAGGCGGTCCCTCCTCTCCCCTCCCGCCACCTTTCCTGTCATGGACGGAGGAGCCGGACAAGGCCGGCTCTTGTGCCCACGACAGGCGTGCGATACAACAGCTTGTTCTGAATGTGCACGTAAAACCCTATGACCTGACCTGACCTGATGTCTCACTCCCGCCTGTTACCAACTACGGTTGGACTGCTGGTTCTCCCTTGTACCTGCCAGTACAGGCGGTCCCTCCTTTACCCTCCCCAAGCCTTCCCTGTCCTGGACGGAGAAACCGGCCGAGGCTGGTACTTGTGCCCAGGACAGACGTGCGTTATAACAGCTTGCTCTGGATGTGCACGTTAACCTTTATGGAATTTGGAATTTGAATTTGGATGTCTTACTTTCCCAACCAAATAGAAATAAATTCATATTTTGTAAGCAATATAAAAAATTACAATGTACCTCAATATGTCCGCCATTAAACTCATATGGGTATCGACAATCAATGATTTGAAATCCGGAAATGACGTCATCGTATTTTCTTGCCAAGAGGTCAAACATCGTTGTTGGCGAAATGTACTTGAGGTCGACTTTCTTTCCTGACGTTGTCGGTAATGTATGTTTCTGCAATAAACAAAATAGTGTTATAGTCCTGTTCAATTGTTTAGACCCTAAGGTTTTTGCAAATGTTACGTTTAATTCCTATTCAATCCTTGTCTTTACATTTGCATGAAAACAAACCCAAACCCCGACAGGTTTTATATACAATTCATCGTCCAAAATGCACGAAGTTGACTTATTTCCATTTTACAAAAATCAATGTACGTTCGTTCTCAAGTATTGAATAGGAATTAAACGTAACATTTGCAAAAAAAACGTAGGGTCTACAATAAACAATGCCGCTGTTGGTAATGCTTGTTTCCGCAATGGTAATACAAAATATATAGTATTTTAAACAGACACTTAATTATAGTAATAAAAAAACAAAACATACAAAAAGTCACAAAAGCAAGGATGGTATCATTGTAATTGGTACTATAATCATAATGGAGTTCGTTTTCTTATCAATGTAATTATTTTATTCTTTTTTCATAACTGGTGGTGTTCTTTATTTATGTCTTTCCTTTCCTTTTTATCAATATATTAGATCATGTGAGATGTCAATTTATGGATTATTCTATATAGAAATTTCATCTATTACCGTTACGCATTTAACACAAGTATTGACATTTTAGAAGTCTGCATGCGCAAATAAACTTACTCTACTTCCGTCGCCTATTAGTTCTTCTTCGTGTTCTAATTTCTCGACGGCCAACTTCACGTTATCTGAACACTCGGACAGCGACTGATGTGACACGGTGTCCTCATGACCGGACAGAGGTAGTGGCAAGATGTCCACATGGTCAGAGAAAGGTTGCGCTAAGATATCCACATTATCAGAGAGAGGTTGCGCTAAGATATCCTCGTGACCAGAGAGAGGTTGCGCCAAGATATCCACGTGATCAGAGTGAAGTTGAGGCAGGAATTCCACGCGATCTGATAATGGTTGTTGTGGAATGATATCCCCGCAAGCTGAGAGAAGTCGTGGCTGAATATCCAAGCTTTGTGCGCAAGACTGTATGTCCACGAATCGAATGGGAAAATTCTATTTCAATTAGAAAATAAATAATAATAATAATAATAAATTGATGATGATGTTGATGATGATGATGATGATGACAACAAAAACAACAACAACCATAACAATGACAATAATAATAATAATCGTAATAAGCAATCAAAATAAACGCTATGAACTTTAAATGTAATTAATCATAACATGAAAGTCAAATTAAACATACGCAGTTGCTCCTACATTGATTTATACCATGTCAGGGGGATGCAGAGTGTCGGCGTAACATTAAATCGGTCTGCAAACTACTGGGTTTGGGGGTTTGTCCATGCGTATGTACGAAAAACAGCCAGATATCGAACAGCTATTTAAATCAAATTAGGGTCTACATTATCTGAACAGGACAATAGTAAACTCTGTTACGTTTTAACCTTAGGATAGTACTACACCACGTTACTATATTGTCGTCTATGGGGTTTGATTTGTGTATATGCGCCCTTTAAGACGTTAGATATGGTTTATTAAACCCATCTAGATTTTCCGGTCTCACCTCTTCTTCGAAACTTTTTGATCTCTTGTGTGCGTAACTGTTTTCGTCTTCAGTTTCTTCTCTTGATCTCTTAGTTGAGAACAGGGATTTCCTAGGCCCACGATGAGTTACCGTGGGAACATCTGTAGCGATCTGACACGAATCGGCAAACACCAGCGGCGACTTCAAAGGAAGAAAATATTAAATATAGCATTTGATTTGTTAACACGTTAAATGAAGTCCATAAATAAATGCGAAAAAGCAAATATCATAAAAACAAGTTGAAAAGTACAGAAAGTTCTGATACCATTTAAATAAAAACTGAAGTATACTCAACAACAATAAAAATGTGCAGCTTAGTTAAGTTTCTTTAGTTACTTTAAAGTAATCAGTTTGAATCTCAGTAATGTTGTTTCTATTAAAATTACCAATGTCTTGTGAACATTTTAGGTTGATTTTAATAGTTTATTTACATAATTAATTTTATCATGAAAAAAATATATATTAATAAAATTCACGGAGTTTTTTTGCTTGTTCATTGGGTGTATTTTTTTTTTGGTGTGTGTGTATGGGGGTGGGGGGGGGGGGAGATTAAACCATAAATTACGTTAACTTCATACAGTGTTATTTACTTTGTGAATGGGTATTCATATAGGCTTGCAGACAGTTTGGCAACCGACCTAATTTATTTAAAATAATATTGTTTATTTTGGTGAAAACAAAAAGAGAAGAAAACAAATTATATAATAATAATAACTTACTCCGGGTGATCCAAAACCGCTGTCACGTGATTCCTCGTCAAAAACAGGCAGTGAAGTGATGAGCTGTTTTTGTGAATGCGCCACACGACTGTTCAGACTGAGGTTGGCCAGAGATTCTCTCAAAGGTGTGAAACTGAAGTCGGTAGAACTGAAAAAAAAAATATATATAAAATGAAAAATAAAAACACGTATTTAAGATTGTCTGTAGAAACACGTTATGTAAAGGAAATATGTAAAATTAGAATATGCGCTCATAAATTAAATGTAGAATCTGGCAGGTATCGAAACATCGAACGATCAGAACGAATATGCAATGCTAATGTTATAGAAGATGAATATCACTTTGTAATAGAGTGTCCACAATACAAAAATTTGCGTTGTAAATATATAAAAACGTATTAATATAAGCGGTCAAGTGTTTATCGTTTTATACAGTTATTAACCACAATAACAATAATAACTTGAATAACTTATATTTAGTACAAGCTAATACAACTAGAGATCGATTAATGCAGGATGATAGTTAATGTAATAAATGTAATTTATATCACTTTATTTGTCCCTCATATATAAACCACACCCACCACTGTTTTGCACGTGTGCATTTTGTATATCTATGTTGTATATATTATTTATGTTATGTATTCAGCTGATGGGATGTAAAACACAAGGCAAATAAAGACGATGTGAATGTTAGTGTTGAACTTAGGACAGTATCATAAAGTATGTTTAAAGTGTCCACTTTACGGCCGGTGGGTTTTTGGTTTTCTTCAATGGCAACGGGCAGCGAATAAGGCCATTACACATTAAATTCTATTTCGATAATACCTATTATAACGAGTAATTATTATCTTCACCCCTTAGTAGATAAGGTGTTTACCCCGGACAGCGTGTTTGAACATTAACTGGATATAAGCATGATTTTCTTATTAAAACATAAATGCTTGTAGAACAATTATTGTGGTTTTTGTTGTATTTCTTATTACTTTTTATGTAGGGTTGTTTTGTTGTTGTTTTGTTTGTTTTTTTGTTTTTGGGGGGTATTTTTTGGGTTGTTTGGGGTTGTTGTGTGTTTTTTTTGTTTGTTTTTTTTTTTTGTTTGTTTTTTTTTGGGGGGGGGGGGGTAATTATTTCGGAATGTTCTTTTTTACATAAACTAATCTTAATAATACACATATTATACAGTATATTGCTTTATGATAGGAAATTGACTTTTGTCGGATGAAATATTTTAGAGAAATACATTTTCAGAGAAATAAATAAATAATCTAATAAACTAAAACAGAGTAATGGTAATGAAATTAGATTACTAACCTGCCGTAGTTTTCCATGCTTATTTTTAACAGCACCAAAAATCTATATCACTTAATCTATATATAACATGGAATGGAATAAATATCAGATATTACGAAATTGCACGCAACGTGTTTGAAGAAAATAAATAATATGAAGTTTTATTTACGTGTGTGTGTTTTATAGTCAATATTAACTACCGCCGTGACAGACAACCATTGAGTGTGACTGAACTCACTCAATTATCTATACCACAGAGATTGGTTCTGTTAGGTTTGAAACGATTAGCGGATTCAATCAGAATCAGGCTGATTGCAACGTTGACTCGATTAGCCTAACTAATTAAGGGAATAATGGTGTAGCTAATTGCATGGTTTTTCTAATAGAAGGTTTCGAGTTAACAGTGTTCACCTAATGAGTTGCTGTGTTCTGCTTAATTCGTAGTTGATTTTTAAACTATATTATTTATAATGTTATAGTTAGTTCTTTATTTGCCTTGATCTTTACAACCCTCAGCTGAATACATAGCATAAATACATACATATATATATATATATATATATATATATATATATATATATATATATATAGATATATATACTACGGTTTTTTGATTGTTTGGGGGTTTTTTTTGGGGGGGTGGGGGAGGGGTGCCTATTTCGGCATGTTCTTTTTTACATAAAATAATCTTAATAATACACATATTATACAGTATATTGCTTTATGATAGGAAATTGACTTTTGTCGGATGAAATATTTTAGAGAAATACATTTTCAGAGAAATAAATAAATAATCTAATGAACTAAAACAGAGTAATGGTAATGAAATTAGAGTACTAACCTGCCGTAGTTTTCCATGCTTATTTTTAACAGCACCAACAGTCTATATATAACATGGAATGGAATAAATATCCGGTATTACGAAATTGCACGCAACGTGTTTGAAGAAAATAAATAATATGAAGTTTTATTTACGTGTGTGTGTTTTATAGTCAATATTAACTATCGCCGTGACAGACAACCATTGAGTGTGACTGAACTCACTCAATTATCTATACCACAGAGATTGGTTCTGTTAGGTTTGAAACGATTAGCGGATTCAATCAGAATCAGGCTGATTGCAACGTTGACTCGATTAGCTTAACTGATTAAGGGAATAATGGTGTAGCTAATTGCATGGTTTTTCTATTAGAAGGTTTCGAGTTAACAGTGTTCACCTAATAAGTTGCTGTGTTCTGCTTAATCCATAGCTGATTTTTAAACTATATTATTTATAATGTTATAGTTAGTTCTTTATTTGCCTTGAAGTTTCCAACTCTCAGCTGAATACATAACATAAATATTACAATATATATATATACACACGCAAAACAATGGTGGGTGTGCTTTATATATAATAATGGACACATACAGTGATATAAGTTACATTTATTACATTAACTATCATCCTGCATTAACCGATCTCTAGTTGTATTAGCTTGCACTAAATAGTTTTCTTATTCTTAGCGGTGGTTTATAACTGCATAAGACGATAAACACTTGGCCGCTTATAATAATGCATGCTTATACAAACGTTTTATAGTAAAGTTGAAAAATAAAATTGAAATCGTATTGCACAATTTTATAAACATCGAAATATTTTGATTGTCAACTTATAGATGAACAGGTTATTCATGTTATTAAACCCTTACTGTTAATTGTAATATAATGTGAATATGATTTGCTTATATTTGTGCGTTTCGAGCAATAGCATTTATAAACTATGTATTATTTTAGCAAACCTGTCAGTATAAACATCTGTACTGTTTTACTTAGAAATCCAAATGAAAGTCTGCTACTGAATCACTTACTTGTAATAATTAAACGACATATATACTACTGGAAATTTGTTAAAATGAAGCCAAATTTTTAAGAAGTTGTTACTATAAACAATTGTTTTACAGAAATACTGAAAAATGTATTTATTCCAAAAATGAAGACCGCTTAAGGGTATATGGGGTATTATAACACCGATTATTATTTTAAATTAATTTTATAATTTACCAAAAAAAATGTTTGGCTATTACAAAACTAGAACACAAATATAGACCCTAGACAACCTTCCTGTTTTTTGTTGTAACTATTTACTTCTGACTAACGTGTCTATCCTCCATGAAGGTTTAGTTGCTACGTTGTAATTCATAAAGGGGTGCATTGCAAAAAGAGTTGTAGAAAGTAATGTGTATTAAAAATGCTACCAATTATACTCAAGCCACGTGGGTATAAAGCAAATGTAAATGTGGCAATAAACTCTTTATTTAAAAAAGAAACAAAACATATTTTTTTTTTTTAAATGATGTTTTATATAATTTTAAAGATTGCTCGTTGTTAATTCATTCATTGTGACTTTCTATTAAATTGCATTGTTACGTTGCAATATGCGTAATATGTTCATAACCAAATTAATTTATATGCGTCGAAAGTTGCCAACAACAGGGGATAGGAGTGGAGTGGGGCATTTATACATTAATTCGCATTACGTCAGCATTATAAAGTGTAGGAGAATCAGTTATTCATATTAGCGAAAACTACTCAATGTATCTCAATAACCATTAACAACTAACCCACTGTCTTGGACAGACAACCAGATAGCTGAGCTGTGTGTTCAGGACAGCGTGCTTGAACCTTAATTGGATATAAGCACGAAAATAAGTTGAAATTAAATAGAATAATGTACAAATTGTGTTTTATAAATGAGATATGTTTGTATATATCATAGTTTCAATTTCTTAGGGTCCAAATCTGCAAAGTGATTTTGTTCATTCGTTCATTCATTCATTCATTCATTCATTCATTCATTCATTCACACATATGCCTATACAAATATGTTACAAACAATAATAGTTATATATTACATATATACGTATATGTACATTAAAAGAACAAAAAACAAAAGCAAACCAGACAAACGTACATTGTCGATTGTTCATAGGCAAACCAGGTAAATCATTATATTTACTGTTGATTTGTTGTATTCATTGAAATATATAATACTTCCATGTTGTTGAGGACGTTTGTTGTTTATTTTGTGATAATTTTGATTGCGTGTTCGTATTTACAAATATGTATACGGCGATTACAAATAATGACAGATTTATTAAAATAGTTGTTCGTCTTTTGTGGGGTTTTTTTTATTATTTGTCTGTTTGTTAGTTTGTTTTTCTGTCGTGTTTAATAGTCTTTGGGGTTTTTATTTATGATTTTGCTGGCTTTTTGGTGCTTATTTTTATTTTCCTTTTTTCGATATTTTATGGTTATTAAAGAGAGATATCAGCCTTAAGAACATTGGTTTCAATTAGCTCAATAATTAATTGAAACATATTTAGCTTAATGACATACATGTACTTTGTCAACAACAAATTATTGATTGATCACGAAAAACCCTCGGGCAAGGACAACACACAGATCATTATTAGTTGCACGGTGGGAACAGAGAGTGGAAAGAATCTGTGGCATTAAAAAACCGGAAGATTTATCCATCAAACTTATCAAGTGTTCTCTATAAAAACAAGGGAGTTCTCGTCGGATCATCACACCTCTAGCGCCTATTGTAGCTTCTGTTACAACAGCCCAGGTAAGTGAAACTTTTAGAATATTTCTTAGTTTGTTGCTTGGTTGCTTGTTATTCCATGGGGCAGGACGTAACCCAGTGGTAAAGCGCTCGACTGATGCGCAACAGAGCCTGATAGCGTGGTCGGTCTGGGATCGATCCCCGTCGGTGAGCTTTTGGGCTAGTCCTCGCTCCAGCTAATGCACCACGACTGGTATATCAAATGCCGTGGTATGTGCTATTTTGTCTGTGTGATGGTGCATATGAACGATTCCTTGCTACTAATGAAAAAATGCAGTGCGTTTTGTATCTTAGAATATATGTCTAAATTATCAAATGTTTGACATCCAATAGCCCATGATTTTTAAATCAATATGCTCTAGTGGTGTCGTTAAACAAAAGAAACTTTAATTTTGTTATTTCATATACACGTATATACTAATATTTAGACATCGTGGAAAGTTCGAATAAGTGTTTGAATAGCCAAATGATATATTACTGGTGTAGAGAATGAATAGCTTGCAAGGGGCGGGATTTAGCTCAGTCCGCTGAGTGCTCGCTTGAGTTGCTTGCGTCGCAGGGTGGATCCATTCAACTGATTGGGTTTTTCTCGTCCCAAACAGTGCACCACAACTGTTCAAAGGCCGTGGTATGTGTTTTCCTGTCTGTCACAAACTGCATTAGGAAAATTGTATCTGGTTTCCTCAGAATTATCAAATGTTTGTCATCCAATAGCCGATGATTGATTAGTCAACGTTCTCTAGTGATGTCGTTAAGCAAAACAAACTTTTTTTAATAGCTAGCATTTCATTTCATTCATCACAGCTTATATCCAAGTAATTTTCAAGCACGATGTCCTGGGCACACACACCTCAGCTATCAGGGCAGGACAGCGGGTTAGTGATTAATAACGTGCACGCAGGGTGGCAATGTATCGCTTTATTTTCACACTATATATGCATTGTATTGCTAACATACTGGCCTTGGTAATAAACATAAAATTATTGACAAAGACTGCAAACTTTTATAATTATATCATTCGAAATGTGATTTAAAAAAAAGCCAAAAAGATTGAGGTGTAGGGTTTCTTTTCGAATGTATTCATATATACTCAATGCATTGTTGATTAAATGTTTATATTCGTTGGAAATCTATTGTATCCAGCTATCCAATAATACCAAGGTTATTAACATAACTTATTTGGAGATGGAGTAAATGTCTATAAGCCTTCACATCGATAGCGAAAAAAAAGTCGTACAATAGGGTAACATCAAAGAATTGGGTCAAACTAGTATTTTGCCCCAGAGTTGGTGCGATCAACAGGCAGATCATACTACATAAATTCCTCTTTCAGGTGACACCCCACTCCCCCACCCTCCATCTACACCTGGACTATATTACCTATCAACGGTTTAGTATTCAAACGGATATTAAACTACCAATCACAAAACATTGAGGCTTTTGGCTAACGTTCGCAGAATCATCAAACACGAATTAAAGTTTTATTCGCAAAATATACTGAGGGGATAGTAATACTGTGATTGTTAACAATATCGATTTAACACAAAATAAGACGACGTTGAGTCCCAAAATCCAAATATTGCATGTTAAAATTGTTATAAGAAACGTAGCACAGTGTTATCCACTAATTCTAATGTTATAATAGGACACGTAGTAGTGCTATATGTAAGGAATTTTATTGTATTTGTATTTTAAAAATGCCCAGATCTTTAAAACCGAGTTAACTATTTCCCTTTCTTATAATGTCATGCAACGAAAAAACTTGCAAGAAAGGGATGTACTAATGGTATGACGTAATCTTGTTTTGTTGTTGTTGTAGTTGTTTGTTGGTTTGTTTATTTGAGGTTTTTGTTTTTTGTTTGTTTTTTGTTTTTTAGAATCTTTTTAAGGTGTTTGTTTGTTGTTGTTTTATTTATTTTTTGTGGGTTTTTTTTCCCTTCTTTTTTGTTTTTTTTGGGGGGTGGGGGGGGGGGGGAGAGTATATGACGTTACTGACTGAAAGTAAGCCATCATGTTTATGGGTACTGTATTCTGAAAATTATTGGTGTTAATACAGGATATCCTAGAACAATTGTTTCCGTTTTCTGTGTATTTTAACTGTAAAACGTGTAGACATTTTCGTCGTATTTATGTCAAGCAGTTTCAACCTCATTTTGAATTATTTTGAGGAATTCGCTTGGACTGAGACTTCTGAATATTTTTTGACAAACAATACCTTGAGGGGGCACGTTTACTCACATTGTTCACTTAAATATTTATAAATACCTAAAATAATCATATATTAAAAAGTAACTATTATTTTCGTTGGCTTTATTTTTTTCGATTTTACAATGTTTTAGAGCAGTTATTATTTAAAATTAAGCAAAAAATAGATGAAGTAATTTCCATCTCTGATTCTTGTCTTCATTATTGTTCCAAAAGCCGTGCTCTACAACACACAAAAATACAAGTTGTATGTCAGATTGTGATGTAGTTAATGTCTGTGCCAGGTTGGAAAGTAGACGGCAAGAGCAGCCGAAAAGTCATATGGTCGACAACTGCTATCGATTAGTAGATGAGTGGGTGGTGTTAAGTAATCCTAACCCAATGTTTAAAAATTAAAATGGGATATTCAAAATGTTAATATTTTGATCCCAGTTTGGCTATTTTTATGCAAATATATGTATAAATATTTACAAATTAACAGAAGACGTGGAATTAAAATATACGATGTTAAGCGACAACAGATCGAACGAGTGGTAGAAATCTGATCGTGTTAAATCCTGATTGCCCACAATAGCGTACATAAATCATCCTATGTAACACGAGAATTAACCAATGAAAAACAGGATTATATGCTAGTTGTATTAAAATTCGTCAAAAAGCTAATTTGAAAATAACAAAAACATGCTTTATATGCCTTAATTTTGAGATTTTTGTTTGGCTAACTCAAACTGAATTTGACCCCAGATTTTCCTCCCAGATTCACTAATTTTTATTCTAAAAAAACAACAAAAAAACAAAACATTTTAGATCCATCTCAAAACCTGAAACGTAAATATTAATTTTCATTTCAGCCTTCAAGATGATGAAAGTCATAATCCTCGCCTTAGCATGTATCTGCCTGACCTCTGCCTTTGCCAAACCCATGATCGGCTATGGATACGGTAAAATGGGAGGCTTCGGAGGCTGGGGCGGCCTTGGAGGCTGGGGCGGATACGGCGGCTTCGGAGGCTGGGGAGGATACGGCGGCTTCGGATATGGATATCCAATGTACAGCGGATTCGGCTATGGAGGTTACGGCTATGGCTATCCAATGTTCGGCGGCTACGGTTACGGCAAAAAGATGATGTACTATTAGGAAAAAACATTACAAGTGTATGCATCAATGTATACAGGTTTACGTCAGGTGGTGTAATGCGGTTTTTGAGTGTATATGGATGGATGGATGGATGGATGGGTCCTCGGAAAAGTCGATTGAAGGATGACATACATGCATAAATGTTATTAGTGTGTGTGTGTGTGTGTGTGTGTGTTTGTTTGTGTGTGTGCGTGTGTGTGCGTGTGTGTATGTGTGTGTGTACAGGGCCGGATTTAGACTCGGAGGGAGGGGGGGGGGAGGGCTGGGACACTTCAGGTTCGGGGGCCCTCAACATAGAAATTAAATTACATGACAAATAAAAAAATGAACTAATTGTATAATTATTTCATTTTTTTTATAAAGAAAGTCCTTAGTCTGGGGCCCCCTCTGGCAAGGTCTCGGGGCAGTTGTCCCCTTTGCCCCCTTATAAATCCGGCACTGTGTGTGTGTGTGTGTGTGTGTGTGTGTGTGTGTGTGTGTGTGTGTGTGAAAATAGCGTAATTCGTTGACAATATCCATTCACAACTTACAAATATATAGAAAGGAACATACAATACTTTCTTGAACTATTTCGATCTATAATTTTAAAAATAAGATTCCAAATAAAGACCAATAGATTATAGTATTCAACTTCAAAGTATGTCAAGAGAATATGAGTCGATGTTGTCGTTCAACGAAAAGGAAAGGAATGTGGGTTAAACAAGACCCCAGAGCGCCTTGATTTAATCATCCTTTGGTAGGTGTATATAGTATATAGTAATTCCAATATTTAGAAAGGGAGATAGGACAGAGGCTACAATCTCTAAAAGCTATATGTGTTTTTAAACAAAGTGAAGCACATTTTCAACTTTTTTTAAACGTATAAGATTAAATGAATTCAGACTGCACATCAGGTCATTGTGGTGTCATGCACAATAATTATTTATATGTATGCCTCTGGCCCAATTCAAAATTGGAATCTTTCCTTCCTATCAGTTGTAATAATCTCTGACATTTAAAAACAAAATTATATTTAAAGTTTTAAAGTCTCTGTCTATAGTACTACCATTCTCGTTTGACTGCTTTATTTTCAGATCTTAGCTATACCATTGGTTTGTGGAAGATCACACATGTCACGTGACAAGTGAAGACATCGTTTTCGGACTCGGACTCGGACTACCCAGTTAGTGTATACACTTACATAAATAAAATCTGCATGTACAAAAAATGTTTTGTTTGGTTGGGTGTTTTTTTTTAACTGTATTTAACTTTAGTAACTATTTAAAAACGTCCCACTATTCGGAAGACATATCTAAGTATAGTTTTCACCAACTGCTTAACGTTTTGTTGTAAAACATTATACAATTTTGTTTTAAAATGAAATAAACATTTTTTTTTTATAAACTACATTTTAAATTTCGGTTACTTAATGTGATATTGACAAATGGGGCAGATAGTAAGGGAGGCTAAGCTTACCAGTTATAGAAAGGGATCTTTTAAAGGGACAGACCCTAGTTTTTAAACACTAAGGCATATTGTTCACTATTAGATTCGTTTATGAGCCCTGCAATCAAACATTCCTTATATTTTATTGTTTATATTATCCATTGCCGCACAACCGAAGTGTTTCTGGTCATCTTGGTGTTTCTAATACCACAACATACATGTTTTATAGTTTTAAAAACGCACGTGCATCTGAGAAGTAATGATTATGGAGTCGCATTTTAGTCTATTTTAAGGGTATTTCAACGCCACAGACTCTTGTTTTACTCCAAATGTATTATACCCCATTTTTAGGGGTTAAAACTAGGGGTTGAAACTAAAGTCTAGGTGAAAAATATGCCTTAGTGTTTAAAAACTAAGGTCTGTCCTTTTAAATGTACTGTCCAGTATCCATCCCACATAGTCTGAACCCCTGTTGTGATGGGACAGCCGGCGGAACTAATGGCGTTATATATAATATCCTGCCCGTGTTGAATGTGCGTACATATTTAGTAGATACAATCCCTTGCAGTATATATTATTATATTTTAACACCACCTCAGTACATTTTAAACTCCAGCTATTTGGTGCCCCACTTGGTCATGAGAGCGAAAGAAAACATATGTTGACATAGGCAATTCTTACCGATTGGCATAACCTAGTCTTAGACAAACCATTTGTGAAGTACTGGTTGGAATGAGGAATACCAAAATCGGTCTTTTCGCCAAGAAGGGCTAATTCTAAAAAAAAAAGCTCTACCACTGTGCGACATTGCAGTCATGCTGGTATAAATGAAAATATGACTCGGTACATAACAGCACTTCCATCATAAAATTGTTTTGGTTTGACACTCGTTGCCAGTGTAGGTGGGCATAGGTTGGTGTTGCCCACTGAAAAGGCCGTGGTATATACTACCCTGTCGGTGGGATGGTGCATATAAAAGATCCCTTGTTGATAATCGGAAAGAGTAGCCCGTGAAGTGGCGACAGT
Source organism: Gigantopelta aegis (assembly GCF_016097555.1). Taxonomy (NCBI): domain Eukaryota; kingdom Metazoa; phylum Mollusca; class Gastropoda; order Neomphalida; family Peltospiridae; genus Gigantopelta; species Gigantopelta aegis. The sequence continues at coordinate 69,121,186 of NC_054708.1, forward strand.
GGATTTCTTCTCTCAATATCTGTGTGGTCCTTAACCATATGTCTAACGCCATATAACCGTAAATAAAATGTGTTGAGTGCATCGTTAAATAAAACATGCCTTTCAGAACTATTTATTGCATTACACTACTGGAGCACGTTGATTAATTAATCATTGGCTGCTTCAGATATTTCATATTTCTGAAAGGCATTTTTCAGACAAAACCTGCAACATTTGGTATGTCAGTCATGTCATAAGAGTTGAGACTGGAAAAAACACAATAGGTCTGCCAAGGAGGTTCGAACCTACGATCCAAACATTAATGACGAGCATTTTACCGACTGAGCTAAATTCTCACCAAAATATTCAGATCATAAGGGATCTGAGAGAGAGAGAGAGAGAGAGAGAGAGAGAGAGAGAGAGAGAGAGAGAGAGAGAGAGAGAGAGAGAGAGAGAGAGAGAGAGAGACAGACAGACAGACAGACAGACAGACAGACAGTCAGACAGACAGGCAGGCAGGCAGACAGACAGACAGACAGACAGACAGACAGACGGACGGACAGAGACAGACAGAAAAAAAAGTAATGTTTTATTTAACGACGCACTCAACACATTTTATTTACGGTTATATGGCGTCAGACATATGGTTATGGACCACACAGATTTTGAGAGGAAACCCGCTGTCGCCACTACATGGGCTACTCTTCCGATTAGCAGCAAGGGATCTTTTATTTGCACTTCCCACAGGCAGGATAGCACAAACCATGGCCTTTGTTGAACCAGTTATGGATCACTGGTCGGTGCAAGTGGTTTACACCTACCCATTGAGCCTTGCGGAGCACTCACTCAGGGTTTGGAGTCGGTATCTGGATTTAAAATCCCATGCCTCGACTGGGATCCGAACCCAGTACCTACCAGCCTGTAGACCGATGGCCTGCCACGACGCCACCGAGGCCGGTCAAAGAGAGAGACAGACAGAGAGACAGACATAGATACAGTGACAAACACACACACACACACACACACACACACACACACACAGACACAGAGAGAGAGAGAGAGAGAGAGAGAGAGAGAGAGAGAGAGAGAGAGAGAGAGAGAGAGAGAGATGGGGTTGGGAGTAACGGTGTCACCACAGGCTACTCGTACCGAAACGCTGCAAGATAGATTTTATATTCACTTTTCCACAGACAGGGCAGAACTTACCATTGCCTTTAATCTACTAGTCATGGGGCGCCGAAGCCACTCATTAGTGAATTTCGGAGAAGATAGGTACATTTTAAAACAACTCGTTGTGAGATAATAGTCTTATATCAAACATACACTCCTCATTCTCATGCAAATGTCACAATAAATCAAACTGTTGTTTGAAACATGATATGAATGACACTCACTATGTCCACAAAGGTGATTCCTTCAGACTGGGTTGGGGTGGGGTGGGCAGGGGTAAGAATTTTGCTCATTAGGAAGAGCGCTTGCCTATGGTATTTACGTCGTAGGATATAACCCCTTCGATGGACCCCTTCTGTGATTGAGTTTTTCCACGACCCAACCAGGGTCCGGTTATGAGGGAATTCCGATTTACAGAGGGTCCGGTTTTGAGAGGTTTCACTGTAGTTATAACACCGACATCTTTTGATGCCACACACTTTCAGAAACAGAACTTCACACTTACAATACACAAACACAGACTGTATTTATTAGAGGCATTGGTCAACGAATTTTACTATCCATTACTATTTTGGAATATTTTCCGTCTCCAAATTACTAGTTGAACACTAATTTGGATAGAAACAGATTATGGTGGAGACTCATCTAGTAAAACAGCAACTGGCACTACCATATCTGTTTATGGGGCTATAAACTATTAAAAAACCCACCCAAGAAACAAACAAACAAAAAACATACACCCACAATCAAAATCCCCAGTAACTAGATTCGTTCGCCTGAACAGGTTAAGCAAACTATAGGATGTTTGGTTCATTTCAATTATTTTTGTGCGTATTTCCAATTGCTATTCAAGCACGCTGTCCTAGACACATACCTCAGTTATCAGCGGTTTGGTTAATGGATAATTATAGAATGAGACCAAGAATTTAAACATAAATTGTATACAATATATAAATATCGATACATCTATACATACCAACATGCTAATACCAAATTTGCCCCAAAATTCACGTACGTATAGCATGTTTGATCAGTCGTAAATGCATTCTATATTGCATCACTGTCGTAGCCGAAGGGGCATTGGGCCATAGCGCCCAATCACATATCTTTTCATTAATTTCATTTCAATTTATTTTCGTGCTTATACCCAATTAAGGTTGAAGCGGGCACACACCTCAGCTATCTGGGCTGCCTGTTCAGGAGAGTGGGTTAGTTGTTAGTTGGTTAGTGGTTAGTGAGAGAGAAGAGGGTGTAGTGGCCTTACACCTACCCACTGAGCCGGTTGGAGCCTGTACCTGGCTGCGAACTCTGTACCTACCAGCCTGTAGTCTGATGGCTTAACCACTGCGCCACCGAGCCCGTACATATCTTTTCTCCCACAACCTTTTATATGTGCCTGGATCCCCATAACACGACTCATTGACAAAGTGCCCCCAACCACACACACACAGAGAGACACACACAGACACACACACTTAGTATGGATGACTTTCAATATAAATTCCTGGCTACAACAATGTATTGCATTTTTAACGACACAGCTAGAGCACATTGATTTATTAATCATCGGCTATTGGATGTCAATCATTTGGCAATTTTGAAATATAGCCTTAGGGAGGAAACACGCTACATTTATCAATTAGTACCAAAGGAACTTTCTATGCACCATCCCAGACAGGATAGCACATACCACGGTATTTTATATACCAGTCGTGATGCACTGCTGGAACGAGAAATAGTCCAATGGGCCCACCGATGGGAATAGATCCCAAACCGACCGCGCATCAAGCGAACGCTTTACCACGGGGCTACGTCCCGCCCCTCACCCGAATCTTAGTCCAGGTTATGTGAAGCCAGCATGCCATAAAAACATGCTCATACTGATTCGGTGCAGATATTCGATCAAAATGCGGTGCTTTGGCATTATGGTGGCTAACTGAATATTTGTGTGGTCAGGTCTCACTACACGGTTTACTTCCAGGTGAGAGTTCATTCACCACGGTCCACTATAGTTCCCAGTTGTGACATATGTTGTGGTTCACATATTTACTTCTAGTAATTGGGGGAAAATTAAAACAATGTCTACGTTTAATGGTAAGCCTTCTGGCAGGATTGTGCCCATGCTGTTTTGTTACATTGTTCATCGACTTTTTGGGACATGAGTGTATAGTGGAAGAGACAGCGGGAGTGAATCGGTTAATGAACAACCTGTTCCGACCGGTACTACAGCAAAACATAAAATGAGACGGAAATATTTTCTATTTTGGAGTGAAAATAAATGCTTATATAAGGTATATTCGCAATGGTGTATGTTGTTAATGCCAATGAGAACCCGTTCTACTGACAATCTTCATTTAAAGTTGGGCAATTTAACATGAATTTCAATGTAGTGAGACCTCAATCTACGTTGTATTGTTACAAGGTAGTAACAAGGAAGAGTACTCCTTAACACTAGATATTTTTTTCTCCCACCCCTAGCCATGCAAGACAGGAGTATTCCATGACGTCAGCCCATGCGGAATAAATCGTTTTTGCATGACCACGTGACTTCTGCTGTTTAAGCTGATATTGGGCGACGTCACGTAAACGGCAAAATAACGCAAGAAATGCGTTGTATATTTCATAAAAACAAGGAAACCTGCTGTCATAATGAAATTATACTATCATTTTCGGTTTACACTTTTAGTGTAAAGCATTTTTGGGTACGTTCTTTTCAATGGTTATGATTATTTTATTGTAAGATAAAAAAAAAAAAAAATGTAGATTTTTCACGTTTTCCCAAAATGCTTGTTTTTCATCCACTGGATGGGAGAAAAATAATCCTCCATTATGTATCCATGTGGGACAGGGCTATTCAACCCTCGGATACATAATATGATGATACAAAAGATTATGTATCCCAAGGTTGAATAGCCCTGTCCCACATGGACACATATGAAGGATTCTTTTAGTATTGAAATACATGCAGAAGTGAATGGTTGTTTTCAACATTTACAAAGGTTGGTATTGTGGTCTATTTGCTTTATATGATGCTACTTTACTTCTAGAAACTGGATGCCTGGATTGCATAGAACAGATAGGCAGCGATATGTTTATGTCATTCTCCGTCTTGATCCCTCCTTATGGGCCATTGACCATGGTGCCCCCTCATCAGCTTTTGTACTCTAAATATTTTCCACCACATTTTCCAAGGCTACCTTTATGACCTCGACTTTGCCCCCCTCCCCCAAGCAAAAAAAACAACAAACAACAACAATAAAACAAAAATATATAAATGTAAAAACAAACAAATTGACTATAATTGACTATGTGTAGTACTGTTTTAAGAGACCATTGTTAAAGCAATGCAGTTTGTTAACTGCTAGCAGGGACCAGTCTTTTTCCTAAACGATTAACGAAATGTATTTATTGTGAACATAATTAATTTTTTCAAGAATATTTAAGTGCATATTCAACATATTCAAGGTAGAATCATTAATATTTATGTAATGGTTGTAGCTGCACCATTAAAAGGTTTGTATTTTAAACATACCCAACATCCCATATGGTATTGGTCATGCTTTAAATATAGCATCAGCAGTAAGGGTTAACGTTAGGGTAAATAAAAATCAATGTCCGAGCTTTTAATTTTAACCTGTCTGTACAATTACCAACACGTTATTTTTATATCTTGTATAGTACCACACGTATGTTCATTATTTGTTTTTATTACATACCCATTAAATCTTACTATATAAATACAGCTCTGAATACAAGAATTGAATACAACTTTCCGTATTCAACTCAACTGCCGGAACTATACCGTATTCAACGTTACTATTTATAGCACATGGTTACCGGGAATGCCCTTCGAGATATGTAAACAAAGATTGTGCTTGGTTTGTTTAAAATGTTATTTTGTGGAAAATTTGAACTGAAAACAGACGAAAACGGTGACAAATATTTACAATTTAATGAGCGCGATACCAAAACTTGAGATGGGAACACTACTAACCAACGAGCTTTTAATCCACGATAGTTAAGGTCGACGACAGTCACTTTATGGACCCTTGTTTTGGCTTGTTACATCGTACACAATTCTTATTCTTTTTCAATAAATAAAACATCTCCAACCGTAATTTTGTGATATGATATATTTGACAAAAGGTACGTTTTATTTCTTTCATCTTTCAAAACTTCAAATTAATATTTTGTCCAGAATTATGAAAAATAATAAAAGTACCGACCTGTAAACAGCGTTGTCTGCTTGTTATAGGAATTTGACAGGGGTCAAGGTTAGTAGACTAGTTTTTATTTTAATGTGGCGCAGCATTGTAATAATACAACTAATTTTGAATTTAAATGACGTCAGTATTCCAATGACGTCACTTTGCATCTCCTTACAATAACCATAAACTGGGTACACGACGTTTCCTTTTTGAACAAATTCCAATGTAAAATTGCTATTGAATTTTTTTTTTCTTAACATTATTAATGCACCTGGATGTCTTTGAACAAAATCTTGTGATTAAAAAATTGCACCTTTTACGAAATATGGATTTCTAGTGAAATTACGGTAAGATATGCTATATTTATTGTGTACGAAGCCAAAACAAGGGTTCGAAAAGTGACTGTCGTCGACTTTGGCAACAATGCCGTCTCTTCACGTAGAAAACTTGAATGAACTGTCAACCGGATTATTCAGTGGAGCGATGATTTATGGAGGCACATTTAATTATAAACTTAAACTTTTCAGCAACGAATAATTCCATGAACATCAATAAAAGAAATCACACCGATGACGACTCAAACACTGAGTGAACAATTCTTGACATTTTTCTTCTTTGTTAAAACTGGCACGCTGAAGGTTTTCTGACGTATTACGAGCAAATTAAATATTATATTGTTCGTGAATTTTAGCTATTACATTGTCTTTAAAAGACATTTCAAACAATATCATTAAAATTATAGGTAACTTTTCACTCGTTTTTTCTTATTTCTGTTTATTGTTTAAATAGAACTATATTCCTTTGTGTAATAATTGGTGGTTCTTCGGTCCGCGTAGTAACACAGCTGTCCTAGTTGTGTAAATTTAGAAATCCCCGTCATTAGCTAGCAGTGTTACAATTTCTAAATTATTATTTGGAAAAGATTTTCCAATTTAGGGTATGTAATAAATACAAAACTACATATATGTGGTTCTCTGATTTCTGTATTCCACTCGTGTATTTCCTGCCGGAAACCCCTCTGCCTGCGGCATCGGGGTTTCCTGCAGGAAATACACTCGTGGAATACAGAAATCAGAAAACCACATATATGTAGTTTTGTCTATTTATCCAGTAACTTACCCACGATATCCATGTCATAAACCCATGTGATAATTAACTCGGTTAATAATGGTATGCACATTTAAAGGTGTATGCAAATTTACAAGGTCTCTAGTTATAACGTTATTGCTGTGAATGGGACATTTGTTTACAAGCCAACAAGATCTGTATACCTGAGCGTAATGTTTTCATAAGACATAGTTAAAGGTGCGTGACGCCAAAGTAATTTGAGATAATCGAGATGAAGTCATATTACCGATGGAAGCGACTTTAGTACTGTAATTTACTAAATATCGTTATAATATGGTGGGGTTTTTTTTCAATACGTAAAATATCAACCTAGTCTAGTTACTGGGTATTTGTTTCGACAGAGCCTCGACAAATACCGATTAACTTAGACTCGGTTGATATTTTACATATTAAAAAACACTCGTGACGAATCATATATATATATATATATATTTTTTTTTTTTTCAATATATATATATATATATATATATATATATATATATACATGTATATACATGTATGTGTATACATGTATATGTATATATATAATAAAAGAAGTGTACAGTATATATGTATTTAAAAACAAATTTAAGAAATAATATCCTTTTACATGTTTCAATTATTATATATTACCTTCTTAGATCCAAAAGTATACCGTGTCATTTGCGGGAAAATGGCATCACGCCTCAACGATTAAATAGAACTTGGGATAATGATCACGAACCTATTTGAAGTAATAACTTGACCGGCTTTTATACACGTCAGTACAACACGACAAATAGTTTCTGTTCGGCTGCGGGTGTTCAATTTTGTTTTCCCGATACGATCACGACGTAATCATGAACGTTTAAAACACCCAAGATAATAAGGCGCTAAGAGTTGCCTCCCTTTACGAAACACAGGGTTCCAAATAATTTCAGGGTGAAACCACCCGGAATACTTGTTGACACGCTTAATACCCAAAGAGCTAACAACAACAACAGTAACTACCTTGCATAGTTATTTGTTAACAAAAAAAAATCCAATATATTTTGAGGAATTTGATGACATGTTATGTTATGTGTTACTAATCTCAAACAAATTGTGTTTGTGTACTTTATTTAAAAGTTTCACAATAATACAAATATCTGAGAGGTAATAAATTCGTTACGAGTGATTGTACGCCCCTCCTCAGGTAATACAGATATTTGGGACGGAGTGCAATCTCGTACGTCCTATCAACACACCGCGTATTTTATATATATAATTAGCATTAAAGCTTATAGCTAGGATAGTGATGTAGGTCCGGAGAAGATACAGATGTGATGCTTGTCGTTTTGACGTTTGCACTAGTAATTGGTAAAACCCCCGCGGTTTGCCAAGCATGCATGAATTCGACGTGGTATGCTCCTCATTAAACGCCCAATAACATCCTGTCATATTTCTCTTGGAGAGCGGCGCCTAATTCAGCCAAGTTGGTTGGCTGACGTTGACGTTCTCGGAGACGTCGTCCGATGATGTCCTACGTGTGTTCAGTGGGTGAAAAGTCTGGACTTAGGGCTGGCCAAGGTAGTGCGGTAATGTTCTGTTGCTGCAGTTACGCAGTAACCAGTAGACACCGGTAAGCACGGGCGTTGTCGTCCTGAAAAACAAAATGGCGTCCAGCCTGACGTGCGAAGGGCACAACGATCGCTGCAAAGATATTGTCACAGTAGTACTGCCCAGTAACCCTCCCATGAACAATATGCAGCTGGGTTCTGGCAGTCATGGTGATGCCATCCCACACCATAACAGACCCTCCTCCAAATCGATCATAAGGACGAACGTTGACTGGCGCAGCGTTCATTGGAATGTTGCTAGACAAACTGTCGTCGACCATGGAAGTATAGTGTGAATCTGGACTCCTCTGAAAACATTACCCGAGTCCGACGCCTGTGTACACCATTGACGTCTGGCAGCAATGTGTGTCGCAGTCAAATGTGGGTTAACGTAGGGTCGACATGCGTGGATGTTACTTCTATGCTGTCTGTTACGAATAGTCTGATCAGACACAGTAACGCCAGTTGTAACACATAGTTCTCTTGCGATGTGAGTGGCCGATTGACCTCGATTCCTGAACATGCAAGTCCTAATGAAGCGGTCCAAAACCGGAGTTGTGGCCCTTGGCCGTTCTGAACGGGGGGGGGGGGGGGGGGGGATCCTCCACATTTCTGGTTTGTCGATATCGGGCCCACAATCGGCAATGACTGACTGTGATACACTAAATCTACGGCCCACAATTCGCTGGGTGGTGCCAACTTGGAGCATGCCTACAGCCCTGCGACTCCCGAGACGTCGCATTGTTGAAAGGTTACATAATGTTGTAAAGAATGTGACAGCAAGGTCATGATTTAGTGTTCCAGTAACAAACAAGACAAAATATTGTCATAGTGTGCACACAACGTACACACAAACTAACAGCTCAATTTCAGATTACACCCTTGGCACGTGCAACGTCACGTCACGTGATTCGCTATTAAAACAATCGGTGTTTTTTTTCATGCTCTTTGAGTGGGAACATTAACGCACATTGTGCACTTATTTTGAGTTTTATTGATATTTGAAAAGGAATATCCCCTATTTATTTTTAACAATATATATATATATATATATATATATATATATATATATATATATATATATATCCCGAGGTGCTTGGGTCGAAGGATCGAATCCCCTCAGAGGATCTCTGCTTGGCTCTTTTCCAGTCCCAACCAGTGCCTCACGATTGGTCTGTCAAAGGCAGTGGTATGTGTTGTCTTGTCTATCGGAAAGTACACATAAAAGATCTCTTGCTGTTTATGGAAGAAATCAGCAAATGTTTAACATCCAACAGGCGATGATTAGTAAATCAATGTGCTCTAGTGGTGTTGTTAAGCACTACAAACTTTCACTTTGTGTGATCAACGTAGCGCAGCGTGAGGCGGCGTGGCGGCCGGCGGTTCTGTAAAGTTATACATAAAATGTCAGCTTAATATTTCAAGGCATTGTGGAAAAAAATACATCGAAAAACCTTTTGAGGGACGGCGCGGGACGTAGCCCAGTGGCAAATCGCTCGCTCGAAGCGCGGTCGGTCTAGGATCGATCCCCGTCGGTGGGCCTATTGGGCTATTTCTTGTTCCAGCTAGTGCACCACGACTGGCATATCAAAGGCCGTGGTATGTATTACCCTGTCTGTGGGATGGTGCATATAAAAGATCCCTTGCTGCTAATCGAAAAGAGTAGCCCATGAAGTGGCGACAGCGTGTTTCCTCCCTCAATATCTGTGTGGTCCTTAACCATATGTCTGACGCCATATAACCGTAAATAAAATGTTTTGAGAGCGTCGTTAAATAAAACATGTCCTTCTTCCTTCCTTCTTATGAGGGACAGAAGGACTGAAAGACGGACGGACAGACGGAAAGATAGACATAAAGAAACATATATACCCTCCGGTTGGATCTGTAGAGCACAAGCAAACAAAATTTAAAAAATTCGGGTAAACAATTAATCTTACAGATCATACTACAGTGGGGTGAAATTGACAAAAAGAAAATACAACACCCTCAAATAAACGACAACAACAAACAAACAAAAATACCTCCAAAAAGGGGGGGGGGAAAACAAATATTTATTACAATTCGGCACTTTATTACAACACTATACAAACGAATGTTGAAAAACGACACCCCAATACATTTTAAAAACTTTTGAGCAATGAGATGTTTCAAAATGTAGTAGTAATTGCAGGCGGCAGGGACAGCGGGAACTGCCGCTCTCACGAACTCTTTAAGCTGACGGTCAGGAAATGTACTGCCAGTCGAAAGGCGAAACAAAATACAGTTTTCAATGAATATTTAAGATCTGAAAAGTGCACAATAATGTAGGTCATACTTCTCAATAACATTTGGCTTTTAGTATGACTGACCTGATCATTAGCACCACCCTATAGCCGATATGTCTTGGGTGTCATTAAACATTCATAATTAATTAATTTATTCATTCATTCATTCATAAATGCCCGACACCCACTGGCGAAGCCAGAATTTTATAAACTGACGATCAAAAAAAAGTATACCAATTATTTTTTTCAAAGTATTAAAAACAACACAAAACACAAGTTGATGCAAATGTTATATTTTGAAAGTATAATAATTTGGCGATAAATAAACACGGGTATACTCAATAAAACCCCTAAAATGATAATATCACAGTTCACAACAGCACTAGGGGTGAAATGTGCGATTTCATAAAGGACGACTCATAACGAAGGTGAATAAATTTGACGACAAAGAACATGTTTCAATAGCGTGTATGTCCACCATGTGCAAGTATGCAAGCATGGACCCGACGTCGGACAGATATCCGTCAGTGACAATAAGATCTGTCCGCTGTTGGCCGCAGATACCGCCCCAAACCATCACAGATCCACCACCAAACGGTTCAGTCTCCTGAACACAGCACGGAGCTGTTCTCTCTCCTGCACGTCGATATATCCGAGTTCTGCCATCAGCGCTGAATAACTGGAACCTGCTCTCATCAGAAAAGAGTACACGTTGCCAGTTCCGATGTTGCCAACGTTGAAACTGACGTGCCCAACGTAAACGTCGAAGTCAATGTTGCCTCGTCAACGTCATCCCTCTGAATGGTCGATAGGCCCTGATACCATGCTGTCGTAGTCGACGACGTACAGTGTGACGACTGATGACATGTCCAAGGCCAGTCGCTGCAGATGACGTCATAGTGAGGAATCTGTTACGTAAGTGTAAGATGCGGAGATGGCGGTCCTCGTTGGCTGTTGTGACGCGGGGTCTTTCACTTCATAGTCTGTCTGCAGTCCTGCCAGTCACCCTGTAACGCTGTATCAACCTGGTGATCGTCAATTTTGTGCAATTCAGGAGTCTTGCCACATGGGCATAACTCGCACCCAACTGCACCATACCAATAGCTCTCTCTCTCTCTCTCTCTCTCTCTCTCTCTCTCTCTCTCTCTCTCTCTCTCTCTCTCTCTCTCTCTCTCTCCCCGTCTACTGCTCCACGCCTTCGGCGATCGCGTTAACTTTGATGAGTTCTGTCTACATGAAATTTCGATCCTCTCCGCTTATCCTCTGTCATATTATCTCTCACTTTTTCTTACTGTTATCTCTCGTTCCCTCTCATTCTATTTCTCAGTCTTTATCCCTCTCTATCGCCCGATGTTTTTCTCTTTCTTTTTCTCTTATATATCTACCTTTATCTTTCTATCACTCCTCTCTCTCTCTCTCTCTCTCTCTCTCTCTCTCTCTCTCTCTCTCTCTCTCTCTCTCTCTCTCTCTCTCTCTCTCTGTCTCTAAGCATGTTCTAAGCAATGGCACCCTTTTTTACACCCTTATGTGCAAGAGTATCATCTTTCTCGTGCAGTATAAATTTGATGAATAAACTCATTTTGCACGTGCGGCATCGCCCAAATGCAGCAATGTGCGACTATTCGTCAATGATTGTATTATAACGAACAATACTGGAACCTATCTAACCTTCCATGAACGTGTATTGTGTTTATAATAAAAATAATTGGTGGATGCGTGGGGGTGAGGTTAGAGTGGTGTGGTGACCCATACTGTATGTTACGTATGAATGATCTTGGTTTACAGTTAATACAGTAAAACAAGAAATAAGTTTGATTGTGGCCATGGCTACTACTGCCACGATCAGATATGGCATCTTTCGATGTCTATGTAATGTGTCTCGTTTGAGAGTTATCGATATGTCTGTTATAAATACAACCCCAGTCACCGGAAAATAGTCCTAACTATGCATACCTACTTCTCACCAATAAGGCTGAATTAATAACATTGGAAACTATCACAGGACATGTTGTACCTGGTCTTTTTCCATTGCGTATTACAGGTATGAATGATGTGCTTCCGCTTTAGGTTTCCTGGGGAAATGATGTTAACCCCGAACCAGTCACTGAGTTAATCGAACATTGCCGGAGGCCACTGAGCGGAAATCTCGTGTCACGTCTACAACTACCACATCCGAGTTATAGTAACCTATATCCAGTTGACTTCTCTTTCGGGGTCATTGGTCTCGTGCGGTTTGATTTTCATCAAAGGGTTATCCCACACATGAAAGTTTGTTTTGTTTAACGTCACCACTATGGCATATTGATTTATTAACTATCGGATATTTAGACGTCAAACATATGGTCATTTTGACACCGTCATAGAGAGGAAACCCGCTACATTTTTCCATTAATAGCAAGGGATCTTTTATATGCACCATCCCAATAGACAGGAGAGAACATACCACAAAATTTGATATACCAATCGTTGGTGCACTGGCTGAAACAAGAAATAGCCCAATGGGCCCACCGACGGGGATAGATCCTAGACCGACTGTGTACCAGGCGAGCGCTTTACCACTAGGCTACGTCTCTTCCCCCCCCCCCCCCCCCCCCCCCCCCCCCCCCCCCCCACAAATGAATTGTAAACAGTACTGGATGTTGTCTTGAGTTTGCTACCATTGTAAGGTGTTTCCAAATAAGAAAAATAGTTTAACGAGTAAAATTGCATAATGAATATATTTTCTAGTTTAGCCGATGTATTTGTTCGTGATGTGGTGTCGTTAAACATTCATTCTTTCATTCATTCATACATTTGTTTAGAACATCAAAGTCTGCATATTCAATGTGCTTCTGGTCGTCCCAATGTCGGTAAGTAACCAAAAGTGCCCCGATTAGAGGTCAGGTCTCGGAACGTCGCGAAAAAAAGTAGATGTCTGCCTTGAATAGAAGTCTGTCTTACTTAGGAATGGGGGCGGGACGTAGCCCATTGGTAAAATGGCTCGCTTGATGCGCGGTCAGTCTAGGATCGATCCCTGTTGGACGACAACTGGTATATCAAAGGCCGTGGTATGTGTTATCCTGTCTGTGAGATGGTGCATATAAAAAATCCCTTGCTACTAATAGAAAAATGTAGCGCGTTTCCTTTCTAAGACTATATGTCAAAATTATCAAATGTTTGACATCCATTAGCCGATGATTAAAAAAAAATGAATCTGCTCTAGAGGTGACGTTAAACAAAACAAACAAACATAGTTGTTTTTTTTTACTTAGAGGCTTGCTTCTGCTATTCTAACTTAGTCAGATTTATGGCAGGTAATATTCGTCACTTCTGTACAAGACGTCAATTTAGCTTACGTTTTTTGTTTTGTTAATACAAATGTGTTCATATAATAATCTTATTCTTGAATAGCACACAGTCTGTAAAAAACATATTGTGAGATAGGCGATCAGCTTTGTTATTATTTAAGTAATTTACCAGTATTTTGGGAAAATGTGTATGAAAAACAACTGAATACTGTCTTTAACTTAGGTCTACCTTGAATAGAGCTTCAGTGTCGCCCATCGGGCTATTTTTCGCTCCAGCCAATGAACCACGACTGGTATATCAAAGGCCGTGATATGTGCCATCCTGTCTACGGGATGGTGCATATAAATTATTCCTTGCTGCTAATCGAAAAGAGTAGCCAATGAAGTAGCGACAGCGGGTTTCCTCCCTCAATATCTGTGTGGTCCTTAACCATATGTCCGACGCCATATAACCGTAAATAAAATGTGTTGAGTGCGTCGTTAAATAAAACATTTCTTTCCTTCCTTCAGAGTGTCGTGACAAAATAGAAGCCTATGCTTCTCTTCAAGATTTACGCTATATTTAAAGATTGTCTGTTCGGGTATGAGCAAACAAAACAAAATCATTCACAAACTGTGTGAATTGGCGAAGCCGTTTTAGCATATGTTTGCGGATGATTTTGTTTTTGTTCATTCCCAGATGAACATAAAAAGAAATAACAGAAAATCCTTATATAAATTAAATTTAATACACACTTACTAATAACAACATTAAAAATTCATAGTTTATTTTGAATATTGTTTTGTTTTTAAACAATAACGCTTTTATTACAAATTGTAAATTTAAATTGACGTCATTAGATATGACATTCCCTAACGACGTAATTGTTACTTCTTGGAGAAATGAACAAACTCCCGTTGCTATGGCTGAATCAAGGGGGTGACGTTATATTGTAATGAATGTAACGGACATTTAATCATTTAGGGGATAACCCTACTGTGTTTTCCGATTTGCGGACGTATATCGGTGGTTTTACTGTTGCAAATTTAGTTAAAACGGTACATTTGCGACTGTAAAACCACCGATATACGTCCACAAATCGGAAAACACAGTAGGGTTATCCCTATTCTAATTAAACTGTTTTGCTGGTTGATTTTAAATAGGAAATTGTCACATTTTTAGTAAGAATAAGCATATAAACGTCACCATTTTGGTGACGTCATTGGGCAGCCCATTAACAGACGATGGGTGGTCGGACAGTTAGCGGCTCGAACATAGATGTGCAATTTGACATATTTAATCAGCTCTCGTGAGTAGATAACGACTAATAAAGAATAATATTTTCATTTCTGACATAAAACCGTCTCAGTATTTAACGACTTCTGTACGTAATATGAACGCTACAGAAATTGTCTTTGTGACGTCATTAGAAAAACAACCCTGTTCTTTGCTTAACCTATATCGTAATTCTACCAGAAAATTTGCGACCGGTATATCGGTGATTTTACCACCTGAAATTTTTAGTAGAGATCCAGTCAGATTCGTTCTTACAAATGTGTTGAATTAGAATAACTATTAACAACTAACCCACTGTCCTGGACAGACAGGCCAGATAGCTGAGGTGTTTGCCCAGGACATCGTGCTTGAATCTTCATTGGACATAAGCACGAACATAAATTATTAATTTTTTTTTTTTTAAAGTTTGTTTTGTTTAACAACATCACTAGAGCACATTGATTAATTAATTATCGGCTATTGGATGTCAAACATTCTGACACGTACGTGGTAGTCGTCAAAGGAAACCCGCTACATTTTTCCAAAGGCAGCAAAGGATATCTAATATGCACTTTCCCACAGATAGGAAAGCACATATCGAGGTGGTTCGATCCTGCGACGCAAGAACCTCAATATTTTATGAATTCCTTAAAATTAACATGGATTAAAAGAGCAATAAATGGACAAGATTCATTATGGTATCATATCCTTAGATATTACCTCCCAAACAAAAATATTTTATTTACTAATATAGGAGACGATTACCATAAACTGTGTGGGAATAAAATTACAAATATGTTCTGGAAACAGGTATTCAATATACTAGCATTATTCAGAAAGAAAGTGGAACTTAACGAAAATGATGTAAGTTATGAACCACTGTGGTTCAACTCCCTAATTAAAATTGGTAACAAAACTGTTTATTACCAGAATTTGGAATATAATAGGTATAACAAACGAACATGATATGTATGACCCAGATGGCAACTTATTTAAATATGATGGATTTTGTGAATTTTATGGCTTTCATCCACCATTTACTACATTTGAAGGGCTAAAGGCTGCAATATTACATACATGGCTATTTTTATCCACCAAACCACTTTCAGCTGACTTTCTATTTTGGCCAAAGTATATAAATACCATAATAAAAAACAAACAGGGGTCAAAACATATATATAACACCGATATAAAGTCGTCCTTTTCTCCACCAAAAAATATATCTAAATGGGAAAGAGAATTAAATTTTGAACAAGAATACAATTGGTGGAAAAGTATCAACAGCAATGTGTTCAGTATATCTAAGGATACCAAATTAAGATGGTTCCAATATAGAATAATCCAAAGAATTCTCCCTACAAACAAGTTTCTCTATAATATTAAAGTGATAAGCAGCCCAAATTGTAGCTTCTGTAATGCGTCTATTGAAACGTATACGCATTTATTTTTTGATTGTGTACACGTCCAAAATTTAATTAAACAAGTCGAGCAATGGATAAAAGAATCGGCAGACATTATAGTTATCTTCTCTCGTACCAGTTTTCTTCTTGGCTACTCAAAGAACAATATCATAATTGACATTATTGCTCTTTTGACAAAGCAATTTATATATAGTTCAAAATATCTGAAGAAATCACTAGATATTAAAATATTAAAAATTCATATACATTCTTATTGTATATTAGAAAAAAAAATGTATTCCAATAAAATCAAATATAATGAATTTATTAAAAGATGGAGTGTATACCATAAGTTGTTTGAATAAATATCTCTAGGTCATCCACCACTGACAGTATCTTAAGTATTTATTACCATATATATACATGTATAAAACATTTTTGAGTGTTTAGTACTGAGTGAGGTTCAATGACGTGTTGGCAAGAGGTTTGTTGTTTTATTTCATAGTATATTAATTTTGATCTGTGTATGTATGTATAAAAAAAAATATATATACTGTGTGAAAATGTGACCAAAAATGAAAATAAAATATTCAAATGAAAAAAAAACGAAAAACCTCAAGCGAGTACTCAACCGACTGAGCTAAATCCCGCCCCAAGTTTGTATGAAATAATAAACAAGAAAGAATACAGTATGCAGATTTTTTTTTCTTGTGTATTTTGTTGTTTGTTTGTTCTGTTGTTTTTGTTGCGGGTTTTATTTTTATGTTTCTTTATTTGTTTGTTTGGTTTGGTTTGATTTTGGGTTTTTTGTTTTGTTGTTGGGTTTTTGGAGGGCTCTTTTGTTTTGTTTTGTTGTTGGGTTTTTGGAGGGCTCTTTTGTTTTGTTTTGTTGTTGGGTTTTTGGAGGGCTCTTTTGTTTTGTTTTGTTGTTGGGTTTTTGGAGGGCTCTTTTGTTTTGTTTTGTTGTTGGTTTATGTGTTTTGTGGGTGGTTTTTCTTTCTCTTTTCTTCCTTGTTTTCTGGTGTCGGTGGTGGTGGCATTTCCTAAACAATTTTCCTCCTTTTGAATATGTTCAATGTGTTTGGGATCGTGTGCTAATGTTTACAGTAGCCATTGTTTATTTTACTTTGTAATATATAGAGATTTCCCTAGAAATTAGGCAAGGCATTGTAGACCAAACACTTTTGAGGCATTTTCACCATTTTCGGGGCACTTGTATTTTATTAAAAATACATACAAATTTATTGAAATAAACATTAATGCAATTTATGTGCATGCTTTAATAAATGAATGGCAAACGATATAAAAGGCATATTTTATTAATTAATAATACCTTTTTTGGTGTTTTATAAAGGCAATTTTAGAATTTATTACTGAAAAAAGCTTGTTTAATCTTAGGACAGCATGGCGCTGATTAAACCAAGATGGTGCTAGACTACTGAGGCATGGTGCTGCACCATGCTAAAACAAGCTAGGGAAAACACTAATATATATTGTTTCTTACGTACAGAAATATTGGAAGATAAGTCCGATTTGAACTACTACACACATTAGGACAACAACAAACACCTTGTTTATATAAATACTGGTATTCTACACAACGAAAATCGGTTTAACATAGAATTTAAGTCATCAAAAAGAATATGTTTGTCTAAGTCGTAAACATATTACAATAGCAGCAAACTTAATGTCCGAAACTGGGTTATACTCTGCTACAGTTGGTACAGACATGAACAATGGTAGAAGTAGAAATAGAATTCTAATGTTGATTCTTATGAATTCAACCCAACACTGGACAAATAATTAAAACAATATTTCTTTCTAATGGTGCAGTCAATGTTTTCAGTTAGCAGTGTATATAGAGAATACCCAAATAAATATCAGACCCAATAGCAGATGTATTATTCGTGCTGGCGTGTCGTTAAACATCTATTCTATTCTATTCTATTCTATTCTATTCTATTCTATTCTATTCTATTCTACTCTACTCTACTCTATTCTGTTCTACTCTATTCTATTCTATTCAAAATATCAACTTTATCCTGTGAATGTTATTTTAATTTATCTCGTCTTTATCTTTAATTTATATTTCGCAACTTTATCCTGTAACACAGTAGTGTGTCACGCGTATTAATTGTATCTCGTCTTTATCTGTCAATTTATTTTTAGCTAAGGATTCTTTGAGAAGCGAATGTTAGCACATTAGAATTTCCATAATTTCGAATTCTTAATATAATATGTCAATATCGTTTTAATTTGAAGGATTCTTTGAGAAGCGAATGTTAGCACATTAGAATTTCCATAATTTCGAATTATTTAATATAATATACCTAATATCGATTAATTATGAATTCAACCCATTACTGGATTATTATTAAAACAATATTTCTTTCTAATGTTGCAGTCAATGTTTTCAGTTAGCAGTGTATATAGAGGATACTTAGTTACTGTCTTAAAATATCACACCCAATAGCCGATGTATTATTCGTGCTGGGGTGTCGTTAAACATCTATTCTATTCTATTCTATTCTAAAATCTCAGCTTTATCATGCGAATGTTATTTTAATTTATCTTGTAAACGAAACTGTGGTGAACCTTTTTGTTTCGCAACTTTACCCTTTAACACAGTAGTGTGTCACGCGTATTAATTGTATTCTCGCCAAGGATGTGTATATATATATTTAATTAGCTAAGGATTCTTTGAGAAGCGAATGCTAGCACATTAGAATTTCCATAATTTCGAAGTATTTAATTTATACCTAATATCGATTAATTTGAAGGTGTTTTATTATTATTATTATTATTATTATTATGTTAGTTTTATCACAATTAAATGAAAAGATAACGATATATTACATATGCATCTATGATTATAATGCATGTTTTATTCTAGTTGTTAGTTTTTTCTCGTTACAACCAGTGCACCACAACTGGAACGGGTCAAAGGCCGTGGTATATGTTTTCGTGTCTGTGTGAAAGTGCATATAAATTTCCCTTGCTGCTAATAGAAAAATGTAACGAGTTTTTTTCTGATGATTACAAGTCAGAATTACAAAATGTTTGACATCCAATGTACTCTAGTGGTGTCGTTAAGCAAACTAAACTAACTTTAATTCTAGTATATCAAGTTTTAATAGTAAATATGATATAATTTTTTGCAATCTATGGGAGGTTCCTATTAAAAATATGTCCGAATTTCGGTAAAATATTCCGTTTTTAAGCCCACTGACTTAATTTACGGTGTGTCGCTAACTGTTGATTTTCCAAATAAAAAATACAATTGAACCAATTGTTGTGTTGATGTGTCGAAGGTACATTGCCCCGTTTTTAAGCCCATTGACTTAATTTCAGTAAAATCTCTCGTTTTTAAGCCCATTGACTTAATTTCGGTAAAATATTCCGGTTTTTTAAGCCCATGGCCTTCATTTCGCGTGGCTTTAATCCAGGTATTTACTATTTTCACTTACATATTAATTTAAAAATCGGGTAGGGATGGGGAATAATACATTGAAAAAATGTATTTATTTATTTATTTATAGGCAATTGATCCTATCTGTTTATATTGAAGGTTTATTAAAATATAGTTTTTTGTTTTGTTTGTTTGTTTGTTTGTTGTTTGTTTGCTGTTGTTGTTTTTTGGGAGGGCTTGTGGGGATGTCCGTTTGTTTACTTTTTTATGTCGTTGTTCATATTGTTTTGTTGTTGTTGTCGGTTTTATTGGTTGTGGAGGGGATTTGGTTAGCTTGTGTTTCTTTAGTTCTTGTTGTTTCTTCATTAATAACAATAGATATTTACGAGAGGTTGCAGCGTTAATATAAAATCGGATTCGATTAGCGTAATAATTAATTAATACGTAGTAAAGTAAACACATACTTGGCCAAAGTTTTTAATTGATTGATCACCAAAAAAGCCTCGGGATAAAACAACAAACAGAGCATCACTAATTGCAAGGTGGAAACATACAGGGGAAATAGTTCGTGGTTTTAAAACAAAACAGGAAGATTTATCCATCAAACTTATCAAGTGTTCTCTATAAAAACTGAACGGAGTCCTCTTTGAGTCGTCACATCTTTAAAACCTATCGTAACTTCAGTTACAGCAACCCAGGTAAGTGAAACTTTTTGAATACTTCTCAAAGTTTTGCTGCTTGATGTTCCAAATAATATATATATATATATATATATATATATATATATATATATATATATATATATATATATATATATATGTGTGTGTGTATCCCTCCCCCTCTCTGTCCTCTGTCTCTCTCTCTCTCTGTCTCTCTCTCTCTCTCTCTCTCTCTATCTCTCTCTCTCTCTCTCTCTCTCTCTCTCTCTCTCTCTCTCTCTCTCTCTCTCTCATTGTGTCACTCTCTCCACGACTGGTACACCAAAGGTCGTGGTGTGTGCTGTCTTGTCTATGGGATGGTGCATATAAAAGATCCCTTGCTGCTAATTGAAAAGAGTAGCCCATGAAGTGGCGACAGCGGGTTTCCTCCCTCAATATCTGTGTGGTCCGACGCCATATAACCGTAAATAAAATGTGTTGAGTGGGTCGTTAAATAAACAATTTCCTTCCTTCCCTTTCTTTGTCTTACTCTCATTATTTCTTTATATCTCTTTCACTTCTTGTGTGTTACTCCAGGCCCGTAGGATTGAGAGTTCCGCACAAATAAAAAATATCTGATTTTACATATAAAAAATGTCCCCAAATTACCAGGATAACGTAGCAAGAACGGCTGTCTGAGGTTTCATTTGCTGAAGGTTCGATCCTCCTCAGTGGGCCCGTTTGATTATTTCCCGTCCCAACCAATGATTCATAACTGGTCCATCAAAAGACGTCGTGTGTGCTATCCTGTTTGTGGGATGTGAGAAGTACACACAAAGATCCCTTGCTGTTATTTGGAAAGAGTAGCCACGTGCCGACAGCGGATTTCATCTGTGACCAAGTATCGATATAACTGTGCGTTTGTTATCCAACAACCGCTGATTAGTAGTCAATACTATTATTATAAAAGCATTGGTATGACTGAAAACAAACGGTTTCTTGTCGTGGCTCTGTGACCAGGGCATTTTACATGTATATCACATCTTAATGCAATTTGTTAAAGTATATTTCGCAACAAAAGTTACTGTATTATTATCGAGTGTAACCGGCGTCATCACATTGTTTGGCAAGGGGTACTACATATGTATGTGTATCTGGGAACCCCCTCCGTCCCCAGTCTACTGCTCCGGGCCTTCGGCGCTCGCGTTAACTTTGATGAGTTCCGAATACATGAAATTTCGATCCTCTCCGCTTATCCTCTGTCATATTATCTCTCACTTTTTCTTACTGTTATCTTTCGTTCCCTCTTATTCTATTTCTCAGTCTTTCTCCCTCTCTGTCGCCCAATGTTTTTCTCTTTCTTTCTATCTTATATATCTGCCTTTATCTTTCTATCACTCCTCTCTCTCTCTCTCTCTCTCTCTCTCTCTCTCTCTCTCTCTCTCTCTCTCTCTCTCTCTCTCTCTCTCTCTCTCTCTCTCTCTCTCTCTCTCTCTCTCTCTCTCTTTTACAGTCTTATTCAGTCAATAGTTTAGTATTCCAAAATATATTTAATTTCATTTCAATTTATATTCCTACTTATATCCAACTAAGGTTCAAGTACGCTGTCCTGGGCACACACACCTCTGCTATGTCGGCTGTCTGTCCAGAATAGTGGGTTAGTTGTTAGTGAGAGAGAGTGTACACCTACCCATTGAGTCGTTAAAACTCTAGATATGAGCCGGTAGCGGGTTGTGAACCCTGTACCTACTAGCCTTATGTCCGATGGCTTTACCACATCATCGATGCCGGTCAACTAATAGTGACAAAAACGCCTAGGGGTGTAGCTAACGACAACCAAATCACCATGTTGTATTCGGCGAACACACTTAATTATTAAATTGACAAGAAGCTAAGTTCAATATTAAAAAAATACTGTTCTTTATAAGGCCTGAACTTTTGGTTTGGGTAATAGAAACCGAATTTGGCAACAGATTCTCACCAAGTCGCCAATACGTTTTAGATCCTTTTTAAACCCTAGAAAAAGGATAATATTAATTTATATTTCAGCCTTCAAGATGATGAAAGTCATAATCCTCGCCTTGGCATGTCTCTCCATGACCTCTGCAGTCATGATGGGCTATGGCTACGGTAAAATGGGCGGCTTTGGAGGCTGGGGCCGCTATGGAGGTTGGGGCGGTCTTAGCGGCTGGGGAGGATACGGCGGCTTCGGATATGGATATCCAATGTACGGCGGATTCGGCTATGGAGGTTACGGCTATGGCTATCCAATGTACTATTAGGTACAACCATTAGAATTGTATGAACTGATGTTTACAGTTTACATTCGGGGTGGGTACACAAGATCCCAGAGCTCTCCTGTTTTAATCGTCAGTTGATCTCATACAGCAATGCATGAATGAATGTTTAAAGGGACATTCCTAAGTTTACTGCATTGTAAGATGTTTCCAACTCATAAAATTATTTCTTACGAATTAAACTTACATATTAATATATTTATTTTTCAGAATATCATTGTTGTATATCAATTGTTTTCTGG
>NC_054708.1:69144218-69219605 GCF_016097555.1 Gigantopelta aegis
ACGTAATCCATAATGCATAGCGTTCAACGTATCAATGGAATCTACGTAACCGATTTGCAATGTTTGTTGTGGATTACGCATAGTGGATTACGTACTAATATACGTATTTGCATACGACTTGCGGACAAATTGAATATGCGCTTAAAAGAGAAAGCAAAATGTATGAAAGCAATACCATTTGAATATAGTTTACCTCCATATATATTCACATTCATCTAAATTATTTCATGCTATATTATAAATAAGCATTTAATCACTCGAGTTCATCAGAGCGTGCATGAACATTAGTTGACTTAAACACAAATATGAGAAAATATAAGCACATGATCAGACACATGAACATAAAAATTCACGAATGTTTATTTACCTAGTAGTAGATCATCTTTTATTTATATAATTGTACAGCATTTGTGCTTATATTTACACAGCAATGCATGCTTTAATGGTAGATCATGTTTATATTTAATAATATCTCGTTTTCATTTACCTAGTTGTACATCATTTTGTATTTACCTAATAGTACATCGCTTTTATATTTATCTAGTAGCAGTTCATTTTTATCTTAACCTAGAAATACATATTTGTATATATATATTTACCTAGTAGTACATCATCACTTTTCATTTGCCGTAACCGTAGCCCTTGCCGAATCCGCCTTTGCCGAAGCCCATTCCGTATCCACCATAGCCCATGCCGTATCCACCATAGCCCATATCCAATCCACCATAGCCCATGCCGTAACCGCCAAATCCGCCGAGTCCGCCATATCCCATCTCCATCCCATATCTGCCATATCCACCAAGACCGCCATATCCGAATCCGCCGTATCCCATGCCCATGCTATATCCACCGAAGCTCATACCGAGACCGCCATATTTGCCATACTTCATCATGGGAACGGCAGTTGCCAAGGCAAGACAAGCCAAAGCGAGGATTACGACTTTCATCATGTTGAAGGCTGAAATGGAAATTAATAGTCTGGCATCACTGTTACTATTAACATTCTTATAAATTTGGATACAACAAAGACCACCGTCGTGAAAACAATGTGCACTTTCATATGTAGGCAAATCAGTTAATATTTTAAAAACAATTCTGTCCATTTATGACACGAAATGTTTATGCTTGCACTACAAATCTAGCATGATCAATGCGTTCAAACAGAAGTTGCATAATTAGACCACAAATGTCCATGTATTTTATTAAACGAAGGAATGTAGTTATGTTTTTATAGGTTTTTATAGGTTAAATAAAGGACAGAGTCGTCTTTGTATAATATGGTTTTAACAGGCCTGAAACAGAGATCGCAGGGGTCATGGCCCCTACCCCTCCGGCACTCACGCACACACATATACAAACTGTCGACTGTCACTGTGCTTATAAGGTTGGAAATGCTGTATTTTTAAAACATGAAATTCGACATTTTCTCAGGAAAGCATACTCTGAAACCTCTAACCGGTATGAACCTTTAAATACATACATATCCATACCCCCACCCACCGCACCCCACCCTTCAAATACATTCCGCGGGCCGTTAGGGGTGGTATAGTAATTTCCAAAACCTCTGGTGAGGGCACTCTGATTGGAAAATATAAATTGATTCACATATAATATTTTTTTTGCCTAATATAGTTCCACTTTCATATTTTGTTTATTTGCAAGTCAACTTTAAGTTTAAATATCACATTACATTGATATAATACCGTTGCAGGTGCAATATCAAGCTTGCATAATGGCCCCTCCTCGCCACAATTAATTATTAATAAAAAAATATTACAACCATTTGCTCTCTAATGTGAAATCGCTCCTTCAACTATACGCCCTAAAATAAAAACATTTAACCAAATATTTTAATTCACTAGTATTATTTCAATATCCCGAGTGATTTATGCCACGATTGTGTGTGAGACTGAATAATTTGTAGTCTTTTGTCATAAACAGATAAAAAAAAATAGCGAAACTCAATGTAACAAAACTTTACGATCTTCAGTTCACTTGATTATATTGTTTTAAAAGTATGAACCGTAACGCTACTTCGCCACTTGCATAATCGTATGATGTTTCTGTCTAAAGTGTACTTTCTTTATTAAAATAGTAAACTATTCACGTCTACTACTAAAATGAATATTTTAAACACGAATAATACGATTAGAAGCGAAGTAAATACTATTTTCGCGATTAATAAATTTAAAACATAGTGAATACAATTTGCAATAATAATAAATTTAGAACAGCAGTAAAATACAATTCGAACGAACAGAACAGATGTACACCACAATGTTTTTGCTAACTTAATAATGTTATGTATCTTTATGAATGTTCTACAAATATTCCACTTACCTGGGAAGCTGTTACTGAAGCTACGGTAGGTGCTGAGATGTGGTGAATGGACACACACTCGGAGCAGGTTTTATATAAAATAATAAACTTTGATGGATAAGTCTTCCGGTTTGTAATTTAGAATATCACTAGTCGCACGCACCCTGTAGTTTCTGCTTTCATGTTATTTTTTCAATCCTGGGGCATTCTGATGACCAATTAATTAAATAACCGGTCGGGAATGTGTGGGTTGTGTTCATTAGGTAACACCTGTATTTAAATATATAGAGGTTGTTACCAGAGTGTTTTTCGGTATCGTCAATATCATATATTAGGAATACAAATCGTATTATGTGAGCCCTTGGCTCAAAATTAGATACATTAGTTAGTACACACGAATTTCGCATGATCCATACATTTGTATTGGCTATTAATATTTGCATGGCTGTATCTAGCATGGGTAATAGGAGCAGTAGCAAATCCTATTTAGTTTGATGACTATA
Source organism: Gigantopelta aegis (assembly GCF_016097555.1). Classification (NCBI taxonomy): domain Eukaryota; kingdom Metazoa; phylum Mollusca; class Gastropoda; order Neomphalida; family Peltospiridae; genus Gigantopelta; species Gigantopelta aegis. The sequence continues at coordinate 69,147,041 of NC_054708.1, forward strand.
AATACATACGTCAATAATGGCGTGTCACCCTAGTATGTTTGCTTAAATGTCAATAAAGGTAGTGCGGTGACCTCGATTAAACGTAGGGGCGGGACGTAGCGTAGTGGTAAAGTGTCCACTTGATGTGTGGTCCATTGGGCTATTTCTCGTTCCATCCAGTGCACCATGACCATGGTATATCAAAGGCCGTGGTATGTTGTATCCTGTCTTTGGGATGGTGCATATAACAGATCCCGTTCTGCTAATGGAAATATGTAGCGGGTTTCCTGCCTAAGACTATATATGTCAAAATTACCAAATGTTTGACATCCAATAGCTGATGATAGCGGTGTCGTTAAACGAAACAAACAACATAGATTAAACGTAGTGCAGTGACACCGATCAATTTGAAAGTTATCAAATTCTGAAAGTATTAGTCCAGGAACATTAGGTCAAATTAGTGTTTAGTGTTTAACCTGGAAATAAATAGTACAGAGCGGACTTTTTCAGAATAGTTACAGAATATCATTAGCAATAACATATCAAAAGTACCCAAGTTTCCGAGGTGTGCTTTACTACAGACCAAATGTATAATTATCGCACCGTAACCTGATTACGTCAATAACCTATTTTCGTCTTCACCCATTGAGAGCCCGTAATATTCCATAGGACCCCTATGGCACGCATATTTTAAACATTTGTGAGTTAAAACAAAAATAAAAATAAAAGTCTCTATTCCTATAAAATTCAGAAAAATAAGATTAAGAACATAAATGTTATTGTAAGGATGTCTATTTTTGCTGTTTGTTATGTCGAATTACGACGACAGTTTAAATTAATTAAATAATGTGTATTTAATTATTAAGATAAATCATTTAACAAAATATTTACGGACCTAAATGTGAAAAATACTTTAGCTGTTTTGAATGAAGACAACTAGGCTACGTTTGGTTAAAACTGACAATTGTTTTCATAAATCAAAACTGTTTTGTCAACTTTGACAGTAACATGATCTGTAAGTCATTGATAACATCATGTGCTATGGATATTGTTCATATATGTAGTCAAATAAGTTTTAATGGAAGTGTATATTTTTTGGACTGGGAAGGAAGCTGACGCAGTAATTATCACAATCAGATACTTTAGTTAGTACACACGGATTTCACATGATCCATACATTTGTATTGGCCATTAATATTTACATGGCTGTATCTAGCATGGGTAATAGGAACTGTTGCAAACCCTGAATGTACAAAAACCAAGTACCCTGTTTAGGTTTTTAAAAAAGTCGTTTTTGCCACTCTTTTTTGTCTACTTCAGGCTTTCAGTAAGAAAATAATTAGAGGTTACGTAATAAAAGCAAAACAGACTACCTCTACTAAGTTGTTATGAACTTAAAATGTTTTGAAACTGGATACTTTATTCCATGTACGTTTACAAATTTTAAAGAGAAGTTCCCTAGCAATATTCTTTCTAAAATATATATATATATCAATTTATTTCCATGATTTTAGGGTGCGTAATTTCAGCCTTCGTACCCTCAACTCAACACATCTGTAAATATGGGTGATGTGATGAGACATAAAGAACCAAGGCACAGTTCAGCTTGTAACTAACTGTCACAAGTCAAATGTATTTTGTAAATTATTATTATTATTTTTTGTATTGAGCTACATTGTCACTGTTCACTTTGTCAGTATGTTTTATGTAACTGAGGCAATGTAGCATTAGAAGTCAGAAATAGCTTGGTGTATAATTATTGACAGCCTTGTGCGTTACTATTAATGCAATAGAACAATAGAGCTGTAGCTTGGCTTGTAGTTGTTGAGAATGACTGTAGAGTGTGGGTATGAAATACTGTGTGGTGCATGCTTTGGGAGCTTGGGTGTGAGTAGTTTTGGTGAATAAAAGCAGTGTGGTGTAGTGTACTGGTCACTGGTAACACATTCTTTGGTAGAGACGTTTGGAAAAATATATTGGAACGAGATATGTGGGTGTACATTAAAAGCTGGTATAAGAGCGTGAGTAGAATCATGTGTATATGTTTTACATTAAGCTTAAATGTTAAAGCTTGTAAAATATGTGATATGAGATAAATGTTGGTTTGTGGATCTTTATGTATTTAAACATTGTATGCATATTATGAGTTTGTGTAAACGAAGAAAGGAATGGATTATTAATTGAATGTATTAATAACTGAACTAGTTTATGAGCGTGTAATACATGTATGTATGTATGTGAACTAGTACTGGGTATGTGGTTAAATATGGATGTGGTACAATGTAGTGATTTCAATAATCTTTTGTTGTAGTTTTTATGCTACGTGAGATGTGCCCCAGGTGCGGTGGAAGTTATAACAAGAGGTGCGTTACGGAGTCAGGGCTGTCTTTCGTGATGTTGAGGGGTCTCTTAGTTCGTAAGAGATGATGCAATGGAAAACTGGATGGAGAACTGAGAGAGGTGGTGAATTCGGTGTTTGGTGTATCTAAGTAGATACTATGTGCTCCGTGGACTGAGAACTGGTTACTTGTGTAATAACATGACTTTGCAACTTGTGTGATTCATTGATAGTTTGTTGGTGGACTATTATGCAATATTATGTGACGACATAATATAGTAAACTATTGTTGTGAATTGGGTGTGAATGGTATGCGGGAATGAATGATTGTGTTAAATATGAAATCGATGGGTGGTATGAAAGGGTATGGTGTGTTATATTTGTGAATATTTATGAGATTATAGTAAATTAAAATTATTGTTTATATCCTGAATTATGTTGTTCTTCATAGTTGCTAGTACGTGACACTAACAATATCATGTTGAGATACTGGCATCCTATACATATCCTTATTTTAAACACTATTGGTTGCGGTGGACTTGTAGTTAGGAAGAGCCTAGCACCTAACATTCATCTTAGTGGTCAGACTCAGTTTTGTCCATTAGCAGATGGACCATTTTCTGTTAATATAGCACAAACATGGTGCATGCAATCTCATCTATTTGACGTAATATTGGATAACATTAAGGGGGCGAGACTACCACATGATCATCATTCCAATGGGGAAGCTCTTGGTGTCCAGGCAATACAGACTTGAACACTGTACACAGATATAAATACCTATGTAGAGATAGACTGTTGAAGATAGGTGAAAACGAATTGCAGTAAAAAGGTCTATATTTTGTTATTGACATGGTACGTGCTTTGGACAATAATGTAGATATTAATATAAAGTGCACTCCGTTTCATATCAACATAATCAAATTATACTTTAGTAGATCTGATATTATTTGCTCATATACAGGTATACTTTTCGTCAACAATTTAGTGATTATTTAGTTCTTGGAGAATGACATTTCATCTTGTCCTAACAATTATACAAACAGAAATTATTTATGATGTACAGGTAGGTTAAGTGTAGAACGCAAAGCATGCATGTAGCCAACAACGAACAGTTACACAGCTTCTAAAGTAAATTCTAAAACCTTTAATGATACACGGACTTGATAATTCCTGAACTTTAGCCTAAGCCTAGGCAAGAAACTGTTATTAGTGTTGGGAAGTGCTCAAGACCACAAGAAGCCGAACCATATAATTTGTATATGATTTTACAACCTGGAATAATCAGGTAATTTGGTATGTCAAACTAGATTGTGACTTGCAGACAGTCAAAGGTATTAACTGGTACTACAACCAAATGTTTCAGGCCTTGTAAAATTATAATAAAATAGTATCTGTATGTATGTATGTATTTGTGTATGTATGTATGTGTATGTATGTATGTATGTATGTATGTATGTATGTATGTATGTATGTATGTATGTATGTATATGTGTATGTATATATATATATATATATATATATATATATATATATATATATATATATATATATGTGTGTGTGTGTGTGTGTGTGTGTGTGTGTGTGTGTGTGTGTGTGTGTGTGTGCGCGCGCGAACTTCAAAGGGACGACGAAATAGTTTTGTGTATGCTTTAAATATATGTAAAAAAACCAAAACAAATCTCACTTGAAAGTTAGCGGAACGTCACTAACAAATTAAAATACTGAATGCCGAATAGAATTAAGTACATATATATATATATAAATATATAAAAACAAACCACAATTGAAATTTGTTTAACACGATCCACTCGTTTGAGAGCAAAACCAGCGTTAACCATTATTACTACTATTCTTTGCTGGTAACCAGACTGCGTCTGTAATTATGTATTAAGTTACGAATCCCTCCGCCATGTACAAGCATCGACAACAAAACACATAGTCTTTGTTCCACTTAGACGGGGACCTATTATTCTGTAATTAACACATGAATCTTAGACAGCGAAGATCATCCACCCTTTAAGATACTATCAGCAACGATAGCTTGATCGATTCACATACTTCAAGTTTTGTAATTGCAATATATATTACATATCTGTGGTGGGACCAACAATTTACTTTTAGGGATCGAGTGTTCGAAGTTTGAATTTTCGAAGTCTGTTATTACTAGTTTATATATCAATTCGGTCGGGAACGTCGCTTCAGTTTGAGAGATCGAAGTTTTCGATAGGTCGAAGTTTGGGTTATCGTAGATTGACTATATATATAATAGGTAGCGTGTCCAATGCAATAAAGGTGTGTGACATTTTTCGAATAGCATACTTTCAGAATTTGATAATTATGCAAATTAGATTTAAATTAATCAGGTCAGATGACGGCACTACGGTTTTTGACATGTAAGCAAACGTACTATGACATCTCTGTATTTCAAACCAAGATGATTTAATATCATTAGCAAGGCCATGTCATTGCCAAGGCTATAGAAAGAAAGTACAGTGTCAATAAAAGACCAGGAAATGTAATCGAATATGTTTTTCAAATTCAACTAAATAAATTCATATAGTAATCTAATATTGTCGCTAATATAAGTCTTAGACAAAAAAACAGTTTGGTCACAGTTAATCAGTTTTGGAAGCACTTGCTTCATCCGTTCCGCAGTGGTGGAATATAGAATGTGACATGGACATCAGTGAAGGAGGATAGACGTTTAAGTGAACAACATTGATGGAAGATAGACGTTTTAACTGTGTAAGTGAACAGCAATGGTGGAAGATATAAGTATAAGTGAATAGCAACGATGGAATATAGATGTTTAAGTGAACAGCAATGATGTAATATAGCCGTTTAAGTGAACAGCAATGATGGAATATAAACGTTTAAGTGAAAGCAATGATGGAACATAGACGTTTAAGTGAACTGCAACGATGGAATATAGACGTTTAAGTGAACAGCAATGATGGAATATAAACGTTTAAGTGAAAGCAATGATGGAACATAGACGTTTAAGTGAACTGCAACGATGGAATATAGATGTTTAAGTGAACAGCAATGATGGAATATAGACGTTTAAGTGAACAGCAATGATGGAACATAAAGTAAATAGCAACGATAGAATATAGACGTTTAAGTGAACAGCAGTGATGGAATATAGACGTTTAAGTGAACAGCAATGATGGAATATAGACGTTTAAGTGAACATCAATGATGGAATATAGACGTTTAAGTGAACAGCAACTATGGAATATAGACGTTTAAGTGAACAGCAACGATGGAATATAGACGCCGAGTCACACAGTTTGCGGATGATTTTTTTCTTTGTTCACACCCCGATGACCTTAAAATATATAACAGCCAATCCTCAAGTAAAAATATCCAAAATGACGTCATGCTAAGTTGACGTCATTCCCATTTAAAAGGACACTACATAACAGATGTATCTGTCATTTGAATATCGAGTTATGGCTGACAGAAAGTTGCGAATACAGTTTACAAAAACACGTATTAAGTTTGAGGTTATATAATAAAGATATTATTACTCTCGTGTGATTCAATATCTTCAATATCATATTATATTAGGAATGCAAATAATGTAGTATCCGGCACGGCCGAAGCAAATAGATATAGCGGGGGGGGGGGGGGGGGGGGGGGGGACTGAGATCGTGAGCGTAAAGCAAAGTTTCTAGGGGGTTCGCGGGTATGCTCTCTCGTAAAACTTTGAAAACGGGATGTCCTGAAATGCAATGTTATGCATTCTACAAGTAAAATTGATCTCCGTCTTAAGATTTACTACCAATAATATTTTTGTTTCAGAATTGGACACACACCCCACACACCCCTCTGCTCCTTCGTGCCTGATTATGCTTGCTAGAGGCTCGCATAAATAGGACTACATGACGTCATTTTCTATAGCCTTACATAAATATAAACTAGTACTTTTTTTTTTTTTTTATAACTCACGGCTTTCCATGTAAAATTGCCTTTGAACCTTTTTGTTTGATAATTATGATTGCAATCGTCACTTCTGGAATGTCGACATATTCCTAGTAGGTTTGCTTAAATGTGAATAAACGTAGTGCCGCTGTAAAAGGAACGCATGTCCGTGGGAACCGAGGTCCTACGGACCTCAGTTCCTAGGAACAGTAATGCTATCGGACATCCATAGCTAAGGAACCATAGTCCTACCTGGGCTTTCATACCTGGTTTATTTTAAAGTATTTTGTGTTCCTAGGACTTGTATTGCTACCGGACTTAAATTCCTTCTACAGCAGTGACAGAAATACTACTCCGACAAATTAGATGTCCTTTTGTTATACTCTGCAATTTGCACGAGCTGCCAGAAAGACACGAGCAAAAAGTGAGGTTTTGGCAACCTTCCATCATAGTGTGATGGATAAGTGTATGATTCTCTTAAGATTATAATCTGTTCAAATGTCTATGTCAAACTTTTTTCTAAGTTTGAGTATCAACTTAATTATTTTTGTACGTCATAGACTTGTGGATCAGACATGTGGGTGATTTTTTGTAATCGTCTTACATTTTCCTTAGCATATTGAAAAAGTAAAGTTTGTTTTATTTAACGACGCCACTAGATTTTTTATCTTATCATCGGCTATTGGACGTCAAACATATGGTCATTCTGACACTGTTTTTTTAGAAGAAACCCGCTGTCGCCACATAGGCTACTCTTTTAGGACAGGCAGCAAGGGATCTTTTATTTGCGCTTCTCACAGGCAAGATACAGACCATGGCCTTTGTTGAACCAGTTATGGATAACTGGTCGGTGCCCATTGAGCCTTGCGGAGCACTCACTCAGGGTTTGGAGTCGGTATCTGGATTAAAATCCCATGCCTCGAATGTGATCCGAACCCAGTACCTACCAGCCTGTAGACCGATGGCCTAACCACGACGCCACCGAGGCCGGTCTAGCAGCAAGGGATTTTTATATGTACCATCCCACAGACAGGATAGCACATACTACGTTCTCTTTGTTACACCAGTTGTGGAGCACTGACTGGAACGTAAAATAACTTAATGGAGCTACCGACAGGGATCAATCCTAAACTGACCGCGCAACAAGCGAGCGCTGTACCATTGGGCTACGTCCTGCACCCCCCCCCCCCCCCCAAAAAAAAAAGAAAAAAAAAAGAAAAAAAAGAAAAGGGGAAGTCTGAATGTCTATTATGACCAAACCTGTTAAGTGTAAAAGTGTCATGAGTAGTTAGTCTGTTTAAAAGTATCTTTGTAAATTGTGTGTGCATATTTTTGACAGTAAAATAATTGTTCTGGGGTTACTATTTTGTTTTAGTCGGTGTAGTGACCTATTGAGCTGTTAAAACCCACTCTTAGTCATTGATATTTCTATTAATTGATAAACATTAAATTTAACATATATTTGTTTAGCGATGATATGGTTGGTTCGGACCAAGATATCATAGAGTCTGACATGTAATATGTTAGACCAATTTAATGTTTGAGGTCTAGCCGTGGCAAGTAGAATTTAGAACAGTATTTCTAAGGAATGTAAGTCCTAGGACTTGCATTCCTAGGTATATTAGACCTAGGACCTGCATTCCTAGGAGATTCCCCTGCGCGTGCTGTAACCTCACCGTGGTGCAGGGGTGTAACATTCTCTTTAAGAATGGCCAATACAGCACAAAATTAAAATGTTGAGTAAAATTCAGTATCTGTAAAATTCTGTGATATTTGTGTTTTTGCACTGTTTTTGTTTAAATCTTGAATTTTTATATTGATGTTGATCATCACTTTATTTATTTGCATTACCATAGTTTGGCACCCAATAGCCGATGTATTTTTCGTGCTGGGGTGTCGTTAAACATTCATTCATTCATTCATTACACTGTTTTTATTTATATCTTGAATTTTTCTATTGATGTTGATCATCACCCTATTTGTTTCCATTACCATAGTTTGACACCCAATAGCCGATGTATTTTTCGTGCTGGGGTGTCGTTAAACATTCATTCATTCATTCATTCATTCATTCATTCATTCCTAGGAGATTAAATCTGGGCAGACAACTGTTCCTACGGACTTGCATTCCATTTACACCGTGACCTGATTAATTTACATCTAATTTGCAAAGTTATAAAATTTTGAATGTATGTGATCTAAAAAATATCACATACTTTTATTACATTGAATACGCTATCGAAAAGAAACCCCGTTATATATTCAGCAATGGCTGACTGGAATTATAGTTAAGTATAAAGTATGCAAAAATGACTTATGGAGCTTGAAATCATAATATATGATAAACAAATTATTACCCTCGTGTCTTTCAGTATCGTCCGTTTATTTGTACTAGAAATATCAATGATGTATTATGCTCACCAGGGGCTCGCATACTACTATTTTTTATTCCTAATATACGATATTGACTACACAGAAACACTCTGTCAATAACCGCTATATACATAGATAGCGGCTACTTGTAAGAAGCGGCCATCTGTATAATGTGGTCATCGGCTACCTAAATTGGATCCCAAATCTCTCAACTGCCATATCCTATATTATACAGCACAGTACATTTTTACTGTTCTATAAAAGGGTTATTTTAAACAGTTCATTTTAAACAACAGCGATAAGGTGCAGCATCGGACTTAAGGCTGGTAGTCCAGCCAGTGCACCACGACTGGTAAATCAAAGGTCCTGGTAGGTTCTATCCTGTCTGGTGGATGGTGCATATAAAAGCTGTCTTGATACTAATGGAAACATGTAGCGGGTTTCTTCTCTAAGACTACATGTCAAAATTACCATATTTTTGACATCCAAGAGCCGATGATTAATATATCAATGTGTTCTAGTGGTGTCGTTAAACAAAACAAACTTTAACTTTTTAAGGCTGGTAGGTACTGGGTTCGCACCTCGATACCGGTCTCCATCCAGAACGAGTTTAATAACCCAGTGGGTAGGCGTAAGACCACCATACCGACTCTTCCCTCTCTGACCACTAACCAACTGTCCTGGAAGGACATCCCTAATAGCTGAGGTGTGTGCCTTGGACAGCTTGTTTGACCCTTAATTGGATATAAGCACGAAAATAATAATTATAAACAAACAAGGTCACACCTTTACAGATATTAGTTCCTATTCAGTCGTGACATCTCTACTGTGTATCAATTAAGAACGTATGACTCTGGAATGCATCTAATTGCCTATCCACCTGCGTGTGATGTAACCTCACCGTGGTGCTGGGGTGTTGTTAAACATTCTTTTATTCATTCATTCATTCTAATTGCCTATGGGTAGGCTACGCTTAACATTAGTAGATTCATATCCTACGACAATACACCGCATTAAGTAGTAATTCAATAGTTAACTGGAAAATGAAAACAACCTTGGCCCCGTTCCACAAAGCGATCCTAGCCCTAAGATCACCTTAAGTATATAGCTACATTGTGCACTAGGGTGATCTTAGTGCTAAGATCGCTTCGTGGAACGAGGCCCTGGTGTCTTAAGCAGTTGCATTTGTTTACTGTTTTGTGTGGTCGCTTGACACAGGTTTGCTTGCGTATATGTAGTATTGTTGGTATAAAGTATTCCAACTGGCAGTAGCTAGTAGGAATTTCCCTATTAGCTCAGCTGGTAGATCCCCGGACTCCCATACTGAGAATCTGTGGTTCGAATCCCCACAGTGAAGGTCTGTAACGTTTTGTAACTTTTAGTAGAAAAGTATTTTCTATGTGTACATAGTCACTGTGTAAATTTCTCAGTATCTATGAAAGGATTGTTTTTAATATTTAATCACGTTTTTCCTAACGGTACGGGGCGCAGATCACTTAAAAACGCTGCCTGGGTTGCTCTGTATCGATCGACCTCGTCCCTACTAGTGGCCCAAACTTGGTATATCAAACGTAGTGGTATGTACTGTCCTGCTAAAACTATAGGATTCATCTATTTGGCGGCAGTGGGTTTTCTTTATTTCTACATACTGATGGAAAGAACTAAGGGATCACACAAACTGTAATAGCAAATGGTGTCTGCAACCGACATCACCGGTTCATAGTGACACAATCTGACTATGTTACTGGCAGTCAGTCCGACACCAGTGACAGTCAGACTTACAACTTTATAACAAAGACAGACATTACTATGCTGGTAGCAAATACAAGTTGAAACCTTTACCGAGTAACTCGGAAGTCGTGCCCATGACAGACGTGTTTAAACCTCCAGTGGATGTAAGCACCTTTCAAAGGATTGATTGATTGATTGACAGATTCCATTCATTCATTTATATTTATTTCCATACGTATACCCAATTATGGTTCAAGGACGCTGCCTTGGGCTTACACCTCGGCCTTCTGGGCTGTATGTCCAGGACTGTGGGTTAGTGGTTAATGCAAGAGGGCCAGGTCAGGTGTCGTTCTTAAACCCACCCATTGAGTCGTTAGACTTGCTCTGGGTAACAGCCGCTACCGGGCCAGGTGTAGTTCTTAAACCCACCCACTGAGTCGTTAGACTTGCTCTGGGTAACAGCCGCTACCGGGTTTGTTATTTGTTAAATTCAAAGTGCCACTGCAATGGTAGGGATCTAACGTTCATCTGTTCTGATTTACATAGCACTTCCTGTTTCGTTTTTACACATAATATACAATAACTGTTTGCAACCCGGTAGCCGACATCTGTCGTTCGTGCTGGATTTCGTGTTTAAAATTAACTAACACAGTTTTGTATTGCAAATTTTATTGTGTAAACGCCTACATGAAATGAGGTTTTAAAATTCAGAAATACTGTAGTCTTTGGTGGATTGTCCTTTCAGAGTTAGCACCTGAAAAAAAAAAATGTAATGGAATTAATACAACATAATTAATTTAATAGAAAAAAGGAAATGTTTTATTTAACAACACACTTAGCAAATTTTAAATACTGTTATTTGGTGTTGGACATATGTGTAAGGGTCACAAAAATAGAGAGAATATTCGCTGACCTCTCTCAATGGGCTACTATTTTCGATTAGCAGCGTGGGATATGCATTATCCCAGATACAGGATAGTGCATACATGTACTTCGGCCTTTGTTAGACAAGATGTGGAGCACTGGCTCGAAAAAGAAATAGCCTAATGGGCCCACCGTCAGTGATCGATCCTAGATTGACCGCACATCAGGCGAGCACTTTACCACTGACAATGTCCCGTCCTAATATAACAAAAATACAAGCCTTTGGATAATAAAAAAACTAAACTTGTTTTTATGTTCATTGCTTCAAATTATATTACATGGGTTATTTATTACCTTCATAAATAATTAAATTGAAATATGTTGACAAATTACTCCAAAATCATATTACGTCAATTGTTTTGAAAGTTGCAGACCTGTTTAACGCAAAGTAGGGAAGTTGTATAGTCTAAGAGACAGACTGTCGTCCTAAAAAGGAAGCCCCTCAAAAGACCTCGTGGAAGGAAAGCAATACCGTCACAACCTTATCAAATATTTCGTTGTGTATAAAGATATATTTACTTCCAAATTGTATTCGGTTATATATATATATGCGTATTTACCTAGTAATAAATATTTTTTTTTTTTTTTATATTTACCTAGTTGTAAATCATGTTTATATTTAGCTGGTAATACATTTTTTTTTATGTTTACCTAGTTGTACATCGTTTATTTTTATATATTTACTGCGTTGCACATTGCTTTTATATTTACCTAGTAGTACTTCATGTTTTATCTTAACCTAGAAATACATAATTGTTTATATTTACCTAGTAGTACATCATCATTTTTCATTTGCCGTAACCGTAGCCTTTGCCGAAGCCCATGCCGAATCCGCCTTTGCCGAAGCCCATTCCGTATCCACCATAGCCCATGCCGTATCCACCAAAGCCCATGCCCAATCCACCATAGCCCATGCCGTAACCGCCAACTCCGCCAAATCCGCCGAGTCCGCCATATCCCATGCCCATGCCATATCCGCCATATCCGCCAAATCCGCCGAGTCCGCCGTATCCCATGCCCATGCCATATCCACCGAAGCCCATACCGAGACCGCCATATTTGCCATACTTCATCATGGGAACGGCAGTTGCCAAGGCGAGACAAGCCAAAGCGAGGATTACGACTTTCATCATGTTGAAGGCTGAAATGGAAATTAATATTTTGGCATCACTGTTACTATTAACATCCTCGTAAATTCGGATAAAGGTAGTCCACTATCGTGAAAAAAAAAGTGTACTTTCATTTTTAATTAATTTAATGTTTGTAATATTTTTTCCCTCCAGTTATGAAGCGAAACATTTATGCTTGCTTTACAAAACTGTCATAATCAACGTGGTCAAACAGTTGTTACATAGTTAAACCACTCATGTTCGTTGTTCCCTGTCACAGTGCTTATACGGTTGGTCATGCCGTATTTTAAAACATGGAATTCGAAATGTTTCAGGACAGCATGCGCCGAAACCTTTAAATACATGTTGTACTGACGGTCCCCCCCCCCCCCCCCCCCCCCCCCCCATCAATTTTCAAATACACTCCGCGGGCCGTGTGACATTGTTAGGGGGGTGGTTTAGTAATTTCCAAAACCTCTGGTGAGGGCATTCTGATGGAAAAAATATACATTGATTCACAAATATATATATTTATATATTATTTCGCCAAAAATAGTTCCATTTTCATGTTTTATTTGCAAGTCAACTTTAAGTTTAAACATGACATTACATTGCTATAATAATGTTAAAGGTGCACTGTCAAACTTGCATAATGGCTGCATCCTGCCAAAATTAATTATTAATTCTTGCTTTGAAAATACTCCCAACTATACTCCCATAAAAAAAATTACAACCAAATAACCGAGTTATTTATGCAACGATTGTGTGTAATAATTATTAATTTGTAGTCTTTGTCATTAACAGATGTGTGAGAATTATTAATGTGTAGTATTTTGTCATAAACAGATATAAAAGTAGCAAAAATCAAAATAACAAACGTTTATGATCTTCAGTTCACTTGATTAGATTTGAAAACAAAAGTATGAGTCTTAAAGCTACTTAGCCACTTAAAAACAATCATATGGTGTTTGTCTAAAGCGTACTTCTAGTATTATTCTACTGTTAAAATTAATATTCTACACACGAAAAATAAGATTAGAAGAGAAGTAAATACTATTTTCATGATTATTAAATTTCGAAAATAGTAAATACAATTTGCAATAGTAATGAATTTAGAACAGACGTAATATACAATTTGCACAAATAACACGCTCAGAGCAGAAGTATATCTCAATGTTTTTAGATGACTTAAAGGGACATGCCTGAGTTTGCTGCAATTTTTAAGATGTTGTCGACTAACAGAGACTTTTTAACCATTGTATTTACATATCACATATATTATTCTGCATAAAATATTAGCAGCTGTATATTAAACGTGTTTCTGATCATTCTAATATTTGTACTTGGTAAAATTTCATTTTATTTCCTAAAATATCTTTTTTCGTACATACGAATTTATTTTAAGACAAAATCCAGGTTGGGCTTCTTACAAATATTAAGACGACCAGAAACACATTGAATATACAAACACTGATATTATAAACAAGAAAATATATTTAATATGTAAGTTTAATCGTAGAAATATTTTATTAGTTGTAAAATTTTACAATCAGCCAACTCAGGACTGTCTCTTTAATGTGTCCTGACCTGGACGGAGGAGCCGACAAAAGTCGACACCTGCGCCCATGACAGGCGTGTACAACAGCCTGTTCTGAATGTGCACCTTAAAACCTATATCTTGATCTGACATAACTTAATCTGACTTTTAAAATGTTCTAGTAAGATTCCACTTACCTGGGCTTTTGCAACTGAAGCTATGGTAGGTGCTAAAGATGTGACTACTGGACAGAGACTCGGAGCAGCTTTTATAGAAAATAATAAAGTTTGATGGATAAGTCTTCCGGTTTCTAATTTAGATTAGTACTAGTCGCAACCTGTACCTTTTCCTATCCTGTTATTTGTGTTTTAATCCTGGGGCATTCTGATGACCAATTAATTAAATAACCGGTTGGGAATTTATGTGTATATATAAATATATACTAGTATATCGGTAGGTTGGTAGGTAGGTAGGTAGGTATGTATGTATGTAGGTAGGTAGGTAGGTAGGTAGGTAGGTAGGTAGGTAGACCGATATATAGATAGATAGATAGATAGATAGATAGATAAAATACATTTTTAAATCTCAATATGTAGGTACATATATATGGCAAAGTTTATAATTATTCATTTGCATGAAGGGGGAGAGGACTTAATTGTACAAAATGTTTTTTTTTTTCAAAAGCATTATATCAATACAGGGCTAACCGTCATACTATCATTGTGTGTACACAGGACAGTCAAGCATAAACTGGAATTTCTCTTTGAATAAATTCCATGTAACGCACTTACGATTCTCTGGTACAATTGGGTTAAGTGTCGCCCATCTTCTCGTTTCAATTAATAATCTGTGAGCAGCAATGCCCACAATATAAATTTACATGTCAAATTATATCGATTTAAATATATATATATATATGTGTGTGTATGTATGTGTGTGTGTGTGTGTGTGTGTGTGTGTGTGTGTTGTGTGTGTGTGTGTGTGTGTGTGTGTGTGCGTGCGTGTGTGTATGTGTACTGACAAACTATAAAAACGCAATTTGGTTTTAATGTGACACTAAAAAGTATCTAATGTATATCTATGAATGTATTACTATAATATGCTACGATGTTTTCCCGTATGTAAACATAGCTTCCGAGCTTATAAGGAGGATCTTTTCATGCAATTAACACAAACTGTGAAAACTCCAAATGTGGTGTGAAACTGAAAATGTGTGCAATTGTTGGATTCATTGTTGGATTCATTGTTGGATAAGTCAGTGTGAAACAATGCTACGACGTATCTGTCTGTCCTTTTCTGTCTGCCGTTTGTAACCGGAAGTTAGCCTGATCGGGGACGGTCACGAACACTTCCAGTCAGGTTATATCGCTCATTCAACCTTGAACTTGTTGAAGGATGCACTTGAAAATTACTAACTACCCGTTGTAGCAAAATTTCGCCATTCAGCATTTGTAACGCTTTCAGCATTTATATATATATATTATATATATATATGTATATATCATATATATACACACACATACATACATGCATACGTAGAGAGAGAGAGAGAGAGAGAGAGAGAGAGAGAGAGAGAGAGAGAGAGAGAGAGAGAGAGAGAGCCCTCCCTTTCCCCTATCAAACGATTTTTAATATAAATTCACTCGTAAGAAGCGGTCACCTGTCTAACGCGGTCCGCGGCCACCTTAACTGGATCCCAAATCGCTAATGTACCAGGTCCTGTATTATGCAGTCACAGTAAATGTTTACTGTTCTATGAAATGGTTATTTTAAACAGCATGAATTATATGCAGCAACCGGCCACTGTGGTGTAGTAGTTAAGACATCGGACACGATGCTGGTGGGTACTGGGTTCGCATATCTGTACTGTCTCCGACACAGAGCGAGTTTAACGACTCAGTGGGTAGGTGTAAGGCCACTACACCGACTTCTGTCTCATTAACCACTAACACACTGTCCTGGACATAGCCCAGATAGCTGAGATGAGTTATGTTTTGTTGCCGTGTTGGTCTGGCGTACTTGACATGACGGATGAAGTTTGTTTTGTTTAACGTGTCGTTAAAAAAAACCCACACCTTCATCTGTCATGTCAACTACGCCAGACCAACACGGCAACAAAACGTAACTAACTCACCTCGGTTATCCGGGCTCTGTCCAGGACAGCGAGAATGGAACACATTGATTAATTAATCATCTGCTGTTGGATGTTAGACATTTTGTAATTCTGACTCGTAGTCATTAGAGAAAACCCGGTACATTTTGCCTAACTTGAACTTGAAACCAGTTTTTACATGCCTATATCCACTAGGGTTCAGGCATACCCCCCCCCCCCCGGTCTCACCCCTGGCAAGGCCAGCGATTCGACCAGGGGGAGAGGGGTTGTAAAATAGGGGACTAATTTGGAAACTTACACTAAATCAGGGGCTTTAACATTTTTTAATGTGTCTGCCAAAAAACAAGAGATAGAATGATATTTTAAGTTAGGAATATTTAGTTGACACCATTTTTGATCGGGCTTTCTAAATTTATTTTTACTTATTATTAAATTATATTTAAGCCCTGGAGGAAAGGTTAACGATTGGGCAGGGCATCGCGCTCAATCCAGATTTGCGGTCCAACAACCGGGTGGAGATTTTTACCACCGATCCGGGCCGGACCCCCACGGCGAGTGGCAGGCGAGCAGGGGAGGCCAGACAAACCTAGCCCTAACCCTAACACCCAATCGCCAACGCCCTACCGCCCTATTTCTGGCATACCTGTCCCCCCTCGCTAAAGCCATTGGAGGCCATACCGGCCAGTGGTGAGAGGTTATATAATTGGGAGCTTTTTAGGGCTCAGTTACACACCTAGGTGTGTTTTGGTTATGACAACCATATGTGTAATAAGCCATAAGGTGATGGCTATGTCTTAAACCACAAGGTGGTGGTTGGAATTAGGGTCATAGGAGATGATCCCTTTTGTAGTTTTATTTTCAGCCGCCGAGCCCGTGTGGAGTGGTGAAACATATTCTGGATGAAGTTTTGGATAGGTAGTCCTCAAAGTCCTCCTCACATCCGACGCAGGTACATTTTTTTGTACCAAATGTGTCACTTATACGGATGGCCCAGACAAGCCATTAATGTACAAATACCCTGCGTGCACGACAGTACTATTTAGTACCGCAAGCACACAAGGGAGCGATCTGACCCTATGACCACTTTAATTGTGTAAAATAAAAACATGTTATACATTTAGTTAAAACAAGCAATACAAGGTTTAATACATCTTAAAACAACTAATTAATTATTAAAATTGTCTGTAATAAAAAACATGCAATTAATACAAAAATTAAAAAGGAACATCATACATACAGCCAGGGAACACTTCACATAGTAGTAAAAGATAAAACAGGAGCAAGCCATTCATATTAAGCATATATATAAAAATAGGTCGGCCTCCACCTTACCACTGGCCTTGATTATAATAATAATAAAATGGATTCTGCCAGGAGTCCGTATTATATATATTTATAAAAAGCAAACAAGGTTATTAAACAAGCCAGGCATTAAGAAGGGCCAACTCACAAAGGTCCTTTTGCATAATATAAAATATAACATAAATAATCCAATTTGGATTATATTAAAAGCATTCATGCAAATATAATTAAATTACCATATATCCAGGGAGATCTATTAAAAGAAAGAGAGGGAAACAGAAACCAATTAATAATTATTTGAAAAAAAAGAGAGAAAAGTTGGTCCAACTGCAAGATAAGAAAGATGGAAAAGAGCGTCATTATTATAACCCAAAGGGGAAACAGCTGTGGGTTAAACTAAATGCCCCGTCTAACCTCCGGGACAGCCCTGCCAGAGGCTGGGCCCGGTGTGTCGGTCCAATCCAGCAATGCACCTCTCCCATTTTCCCCATTGGTGACAGCTTGATCGATCCAATTTTCTCCTACATCATTTTGCCTAATGCAGCAAGGGATCTTTTATATGCACATTCCCACAGATAGAGAAGCACATACCACGGCTTTTGTTTAGTTGTGGTGCACTGGATGGAACGAGAGAAAACCAATCAGTTGATTGGCTGCATCAAACTGTCATGGTCCGAGGGCGTTAAGATATCATTACGCTCAGCCGCATGTTGAGGTAGCGCTCAGGCGCTTCATACGCATGTACACCAAACAACCCATAATATTACGAGATGTGCGCCTAGAACAACGTGCTTGAACCTTAATTGGATGTAAGCACGGGAGTAAGTATACACGAACAAACAGGGTGCAGCATATAAGTGATCTTCACACATTCACGAATATTAGTGTCCTTTTAGTCATGACATCTCTACTTCGTATCAGTCAAGAGCCTATGACTCTGGACTGAATCTAATTGCCTCCGGGCATAAGCGTACGAACCCTCAAATTCGGGCACAAATTATACAGATATTCGGACAAAATGTGCTAACCTGATACCTTTTTACCATGTATTTCCATCATTCTACCTTCAGAATTAGTTGTAATCCATGTAAAAATACGTAATGATTCGTTTGTAACCCTATATAGCTGTTTCATAGTAATGCTGATAAGAATAAATGTAGTCATCCAGATTCGTGCATTTTTAGTTTAATTCTGGCAAAACACATCCTGTCTCCCAACAAAAATGGGAGCCCGTACGCCTATGCCTATGGGTAGGCCAATGTTGGCATTAGTAGATACACCGCATGAAGTAATAATTAATTAAATAATTACATGGAAAACGAAAACAACCTTGTGAGAGAATGAATTCCAACTGGTTAAATTAATACATTCTAGTTACATTTCGTTATTTCTAACGTCATGTCTAAAGTTGATTTGTGGTAAACTATATAGAGCATACAATCATTAATTAATTAGCAGTACAGACGGTAAAAGAAAGAAACAAACAGTTTAGAGACTGTACATGTTATACATATGACAGCCTGTAATCAGCAGCTACCTGTCTTAGGGGTTGCATTTGTCTACTACTCTGTGTGACCGTTTAAGACAGGTTTGCATGTGCATATACAACAGAAAATGTTGGTTAACTCTCAGAAGGTAAGTGTTTATTTTATGCACATGTATTTAGTCGCTGTTTTCATATATGTTAGGAGAGAACGTTGTTTTGTGTTGGGGTTTGGGGTTTTGTTGGTGTGTGTGTGTGTTTTGTTTGTTGTTTGTTTTCGTTTGTTTTTGTTGTTGTTGTTTGGTTGTTTTTTGGGGGGAGTACTTTCTATGAAATGAATGTTTTAAACATGAGGTTAGTTTTAACTTTTAACATTACATTACGTATTTGGTAAAGAATGAATGAGTCTTTAACGACATTCCAGCACAAAAACGTAAGTATATAGAAACATTATATACAATAAGAATACAATTTATATAATAATGTAAAACAACAGTGTAAAGAGCTTTTGGGAAAATTTCATTACAACATACAAATATCAAGGTACATATATTGTAAAATTGTGTTCATAAAACAAAGTTTAGTTTTTTTCAAATTAATTAATTCTGGGTGGAATTTAAAACATTCTAAAACATATCTGTTGCCAAACATATCGTTTCTCGTTGGCTTCAGATGATGACACGCTGACAAAATGTGGCGCACTGACAATGTTGACACCGAGGAAGAGGGTCTTTCTTTGAAATAAGTGAATGCGTCAAATATGTATGGCCTATGCGGGCACGACACAATACTACTTCATCCTAACTGCACCACCTGTATATTTACTAAACGTGCGGGATGTAGATCACTAAAGAGCGCTCGCCTGAGGTGCGATGAGTATCTGGATGGATAGCCCTCGTCTCTATCACTGTCCCGAATTGGTGCATCAAAGGTCATGGTAGGTACTGTCCTGTCTATGAATAACATCCTACTATATCTGGAGGATTAGTCTTTGTGGTGACAGTGGGTTTTCTTTCTTTCTGTATAATGATGGAAAGAACGAAGGGTTCACACAAATAGCAACACCAAATAATGACAGCAACCAGAACCCTCAGTTTATTTTATCACAATCTGACCATGTTACTGGTAGTGAGTTCGACACCACTGACATTCAGTCTTGTATGAAAACTAGATATTACTATGCTGGTAGTAAGTAAAATGTGTTCTACAATTTCATGTGTTCCTTACTTCGTTCCATCGGATATTTATCAACCACCATCCTCAGCCCATAGTGTCAGAAGATGACCGTGTTACTGGCAGTCACTTCAACACTACTGACATTTAGTCCTACAAATATGTTTGTACAATCCCGTATTATGTGTGCATGTGGGAATGGCGTAGTGATCAAGTAATATATAGTTCAACCCACACTTTACGCGATGTATTGGTAAATATTTCTACAGTTTTAGTTGTGGGGCTTCTGAGGCAAAGCCGATGTTGTTCTCACGACCAAAACTGTTGGGATATTCACCGACACACCGAGTAAGTGTGGGTATAACTGACTTATTCCCCACTTTAGGTCGCGTTGATTATTATACCAGTTCTATGGCAACACGGTCAATAACTAGAAAGTAATAAATAATGAAACGAAAATAACGTGCACCAAATGTCATGACTCTCATATTTTGTTCTAGAGTATTCAGGGACGTAGTAGTACTTTTTCGGGATAAGAACGGTATGGGGAATTAAGTAGTAAAATCTCATTTCTGAACATACAAAATAGTGTGAAATGCGTTCACTACATGCTCAATCATGCTGCATGCAATGCACGTGAAATGCCAGTATGTGGACACATAAAATCCACGTAAGGGTGTCATATTCCTCGTCACAATAAGAATGCCATCACTCAGAGAAAAACAAATGGAGAGAGCGTTGGGCATGGCTCAAGGGGGGACTTCGCAAAGCCAAGTTGCTAGGACCTTCAGAGTCCATCCATCAACTATTGGACGACTTGTTGAACGTCATCAACAGACCTTGGAGTGTCCGTGATCGACCACGACCTGGTCAACGTCCCGTTACGACCCCACGCCAAGATCGGCAGATTCGACGACACCACATCCGTGACCGGTTCAGAACTACGACGATGACAGCAAGCAACACGATAGGACGTCATGGAAGGCATATCCACCCGATGACGGTTATCCGTCGACTCAGAACGGCTGGACTCAGATGCAGACGCCCGTACAACGGTAACATCATGACATCGCGACATCGTGCTGCGAGACTATAGTTTGATCTCCAGAATGGTAATCATCCACCAGCCTTTTACCGGAGCATTGTTTTCTCAGATGAGTCCCGTTTCTCTGTCTCATTTGCCGAAGGAAGAGCACGTGTGTACAGGAGACTCCATGAACGGTATGCTGACGGATCTGTGAGGGAACGTGATCGGTTTGGCGGCGGTTGTCTGATGGTATTGGGGGGGGGGGGGGGGGGTAATCAACTGTGATTTCAGGAGTGATCTCATCATTGTCCACGATGCCCTTACAGTCCAGCGTTATGTTAACGTTATTCTAAGACCAGTTCTCCAGCCACTTTTGCGCCGTCACCGAAGACCAGGATGTCCCTTTCTGTTTCAACAAGATAATGCCCGTCCACATACTGCAAGAATTACCCAGGCATTCCTGCAACAAGCCGGTATCACCGTTATGAACTGGCCCGCCGTTTCACCGGATTTGAACCCAATTGAATACATGTGAGATGGGTTAGGACGCCGTGTCGTTGAGCTTGTACATGCGTTGCAGGAGGAGTGGAGGAACATTCCTTTAGCTTATTTGAGATGTTTGTGCCAATCCTTTCCCCGTCGTCTTCACGCATGCTCACGGGCCAATGGTGGACACACCAGATATTGACCTTGATATGGGGGATTTACCTTTTCGATTACGAATGCAACTCGATTACTGATGATAACTGGCCATGTTTCCATGTGAATGTATCTCATGAATACCAGTCATTAATGGCATATTACATTATCCATCAATTCATTAATAACTTGTCGTTATTTGCAATGCAAAGTTGATTTTGCGTTTTCATTGTGTGTCAGCCACATATGTTACTATTGTCTTCTGGGGAATTTGATTTGGTAGTATGCACATGTTCAGTAAGCTATGCAGGGGGGAGTGGGTGTAAAGAACATGCCACCCCACCCCACACCCTGTGTACACGCGCCTGCAACATTATTGACAAAAAGGCACAAACTTAAAATTATATAATAACGAGATAATGTATATAAAGCAAATATCACATTTTTATAGTTAAATTATTACTACTACTACTACTACTACTACTACTACTACTACTACTACTACTACTACTACTACTACTACTACTACTACTACTACTACTAATATTATCAAATGTCAGTATATAATGTCTAACAGATAATTGTGTTGGTATGGTATGGGTATTTGCGAGTAGTAATAAGCTTCGAATTATGGAAAATGTTTTTGAGTTACTTTGGTTCTGCTCATGTAATAAGGTCAACTAAATGTGTACAAACTCACTTGTGTACGGACTTGCATTCCGTTTACACCGGTACCTGTGGACACAGCCTGGTGTTCGATGGCTTAACAACGACACCACCGAGCCGGTTTCGAACCACAATGCGTTGCAACCGAACATGGAAAGTGTGAACGTGACAGAATGTGTTAGTAACAGTGGTGCAATCATGCACTTCACTGAATCGTCGCGTGTTCATCAATAAAAGAGAAACAACGGATATACCTTCCAGATTTCAATGTAAGTTATGACAATAAAAAATCATTGTATTATTCATCATAATTTTCTTCTTTTTTTTTCTCTTTTTTTTCTCTTTTTGTTTCTTTAAAAAGTGTCATAATACACTTGCACGTTTTCTTAAAACGTTTAACAAAAGAAATCATGACAATGAGACCGGCGTGAAGTATAATATTTATTTAACACCCCACCAACCCCACCCCACCTACTCTCCAGCCTCATGTTTCAGACGGTTAGGCAGGGCTGTCTATGATACCATGCCCTTCCGAGTTCAAATGAGCATACCAGTGCGGTGTCATAATAAATATGATTGCCCTGTAAGATAAGGTTACAAGTCAGGAAGTATAAGCAATGACACTGCCACTTCTGTTTCAGATCTCACATTTATGTTGGTGTTTCAATGAATGTCGCTCAACTGACTTCTCCAAGAGTTTTACATTTGGTTCTCTTCTCTGCAACCAAGTCCAAATGTTTCTGATAATGTTTTGGACTGCGGTTTATTATTTCTATATTGACTTAGTATAATTTATTATTATGTTTTGTGATAGTAGTATGGTTTTTTCATCTTTTATTGTTTACTTGGTTAAGTATTAAAATTGCAACTTCCATATCCATTCTGTCTCATCATGCATTGGTGGAAACACTTTCTGGGTAACTCGGAAGGCGTGCTTGAACATCTAGTGTATATAAGCATCTGCCAAATGATTGATTGACTGAATGAATGACTGTCAGATTGATTGATGGATGGATGGATTGATGGATTGATCAGGTGTTCAAAATCGAAAATACCACAGCCATTTGTTTGCAAAATCGCAGTATGGTGGCGATCTTACATGTTATTTGTTACATTCAAAGTACCACTGCACTGGTACCACTGCAATGGATCTGTTAATCTGTTGTAGATTACATAGTACAGACATGATTGACTCACATCCATTTATACACATAGTATATCATAATTGTTTGCCACACAGTAGCCGAAGTTCGTCGTTCGTGCTAGGGTGTGGTTATGAAACGTAACTAACACAGGTTTGTATTGCAAATTTTATTGTGTAAACGTCTACATGATGTGAGGTCTTAGAGTCCAAAAATGCTGTAATCTATGGTGGAGGGTCCGTTCAGAGTCAGCACCTGAAATAAAACAGAAACAATTTAACGGAAAAAAACAAGGGGATGTTTTATTTAACGGCACACTCAACACATTTTAAATACGGTTATATGGCGTCGGACATATGGTTATAGACTACAGAGATAGAGAGGAAACCCGCTACTGCATCTTAATGGGCTTCTCGTTCCGATTAGCAGCAAGGGATCTTTTATATGCATTATCCCAGAAATAGGATAGTATATGCCACGACCTTTGTTACACCAGTTATAGAGCAGTAGAGGAATAGCCAAAATGAGCCCACCGACGGTGATCGATCCTAGACTGATCGCGCATCAGACGAGCACTTAACAACTGAGCTATGTCCCGCCCTAATATAACAAAATGACACAAACTGAGGTGTCGCTTTTGGGTGATAAAAAAACTAAACTTATTTTGTTTATATTGTGTTACTTTATATTACATTACATGAGTAATGTCTGTGTCATATATTACTTTCATAAATAATTAAACTATTACTGCAATGGTTTTAAAAATGGCAGGTCTCTTTCACCACTTCCGTGTGGAGAGATAAATATGTGTGCACATTGCATTTGTCCATACAATGTGTGCGTAATTCATAATGCATGGATTTATCGAATAAGCAGAGGCATACGGAAACACATAAATGGAATTTGCTCAACCTATTTGCGGATTACGCATTTTGAATTACGTACTAGTATATGTATATGTGTATGAATTTCGGACAAATAGAATTTGCGTCTAAAGGAGGAACCACATCGTATGGCTAATTAGAGAAATCAATAGATGGCAGAAATACCATTTTGAATACAGTTTACCTTCCTTTGTGTCTTTAGTAAGTCCCAATATGTTAACATTGCACTAAATTCGCAATAAACCTTTAATCATTTGAGTTTAGCATAGGGTGCATGAACCTTAGTTGACTAAAACAAAAATATGGGAATATATGAATACATGATCAAGCACAGGAATATCAACATAATACATAAGTTTTATATTTACCTATTAGTATATCATCATTTTTCCTTTGCCGTAACCGTAGCCCTTGCCGAAGCCCATGCCGCCGAAGCCCATTCCGTATCCACCATAGCCCATGCCGTATCCACCATAGCCCATGCCTAATCCACCATATCCCATGCCATAGCCCATGCCCATGCCATATCCACCATATCCCATGCCATATCCACCCATGCCCATGCCGAGACCACCATATTTGCCATACTTCATCATGGGAATGGCAGTTGCCAAAGCGAGACAAGCCAAAGCGAGGATTACGACTTTCATCATGTTGAAGGCTGAAATGAAAATAAATATTCTGGCATCAACATTCTCGTAATTTGGACACAGGAAACACCACTATTGTGAAAAAAAGTGTACTTTTGATAATCAGTTTGTTTGTAATATTTTGTCTCTCCACGTTTGGCCCCAAACTGTTATGTTTGCGCTACACGTTCAAACCAGACGTTGGCTACGTATAGTACACATTTCCAATTCTACATTTCTTTTATGGACAAGCAACATATTCATGAAAATTTATATATATATATATATATATATATATATATATATATATATATATATATATACACACACTTTCAAGCAACATATTTATGAAAGTTGATATATATATATATATATATATATATATATATATATATATATATATATATATATATATATATATATATATATACACTCGTAGGTTCAATAAAGAACAGAGACATCAATATGTATTATGTCTGGTTCTAACAGGCTTGAAACAGGGGCCGCCGAACAGGTAGCCGCGGGATGCCCCCCCCCCCCCCATCACACACACACACACACACACACACACACACACGTTTCTCCCAAACCGTCGAACTGACGGTGCTTCCCCCCACCCCTTTTTGAAATACACCCTGTGAAATTGTTAGGGGCACAATCATAGAAAATCATAAATTGACACAAAAATAATATTATTTCCCCTAATATATTTCCATTTTTATATTTGCGAGGCAACTTTAAGATTAGCACGAGTCACCTCTAGCCCTCCACTACAACATATCAGGCTAGAGGTGAATCGAGGTACTTTAAGATTAAATATCACATTGCATTCAAGTTATAACATTAAAGGTACAATGTCAAACTTGCATAATTGCTGCTTGTGACGGAACATGCTCTTAATTTTGTTTTCGCCTGTGGCGATATTAATTGTTTTAGAGGGCCGTGTGCAGTTCCAATATGCACTTAAGTCCAGGTGGCCAGTAGTTATGTAATACCTCCGCGAGTGCGGTTTTTACAACCGTGATTTTGGCGACTAGGCGTCATTGAGTCTGACCATCTGAGAAAAAAAATACCGCTTGGACGCGGTGGAAATAGCACTTGTAGGGATTCGGTGCCGCGATGTACCCCCTGGCGATATATGGATTTTTAAAAAATAGCTAGGGTTTTAGAAATATCGGGGAGAAACATAAGGAAGGCTCCAGGGGATCGCTGTCCGTCCGGACTGGTAATTATATATTTTCTGCTCTGAGTATAACCTTGATGTGATTGATGTGACTTTAAATATTTTAATACTGTATTATACCAATATTATTTAGACGGTGCTGCCGGTCATCTGACGCAGTAATCTGTAGGCTCACTGATCTAATATATATATAAAAAGCTTAACCAGTCATCCTAGAGGACCTAGGTAAACTGTAGGTTAGTGTCTTTATTGTGATAGGTACCAGTATTAAGTCTGTATTACAAGGTTATTGAATGAGTAGTTAGGGTTAATTAAAAATTAACCAGATAGGAATAGAGTTGTAATTCCTTTATTAATTAAGTTCCCCTGGCAGCGTTTCTCCATTATCACACGTGTGTGTGTTAGCGTTTCTCAATTATCACACGTGTGGGTGTTGTGTCACGGTGAAGTGATTAGCATATTGTGTAAACTAGACACCTAGAGATTAACTAATTAAGTGATCAGTTCTGGGTTGTTATTATTTGTTGTTGTTAATTAACTACTGCGGCAGTACATTTGTCAGCGTAGGTTAATACAGATTCCAAAGTGTTTTGTGTTTTTGTTGTGTTTTCTAGTGAACTAAACGTGCTATATTACATATACTTTATATAAGATCGTATCTCTGATCCTAGACGAGCCACAAGCGGGTATAACTGCCTATTACAGAGAGATCTAATAGATATACAGTTAGGAGAGATATTTGGACAATCGTGTTTCATTCAGTTACGGGTATTATAGAATCCCCGTGACACTGCTACTCTTCAAAATTATTTATTAATGTTTTGCTTTGAAAATACTCCATACTATGCTCCCACAGAATATTACAACTAAATAATTTAATTTACTGATATTGATTTTTTTACTAAAAAATTAAAACAATTATACCCGCACTTGTACGCCTATCAAAAATATAACTAACTAATTTAATTGAATAGAAAAAAATGTTTTATTGGAGAATCTATTGAGCATATTCAGTCAAACCTTCCGTAATATTATATGGACCGTTTGCTGTCTTTGTGTAACTCGTTTGTCGCTGAGAGCCCTATATATCGGCCAACAGTCAACTTGCCAGGTTTGTTTACGACGTGATTATGACAGGAATATAGTCGTACTGAATGCGACTATGTATACACGGCGTGCAAACACGCTACTAATTCCATAGCCCCCAGTTATTTATGCATAGATGATATGTGAGATCGATTAATTTCTAGTCTTTGGTGACAAATAGGTGTAACAATAGAATATAATAGATGGATGACAGCACCAAAAATGTATCGGCTATTGGCTGTCAAACTATGGTAAATTGAAAACAGTATGTGATGATCAGCATAGGTGTAACAAAAGCGAAATTCAAAGTAACAGAAGGTTATGATATTTAGTTCACTTGATTAGATTTGAAGAAACAAGTATGTATTTTAAATGTACTTGTCCACGTACAAAATCGTACGGTGTTTTGTCTAAAGTGTATTTTCTTTATGTAACGGTAATATGTTAAGGATTACTACATTAATGAATATTCTGCACACGAATAACAAGTTTAGAAGAGAAGTAAGTAATATTTTCACGAATAATAAATTTAGAAAATAGTAAAACCAATTTTTACTAATCATAAATTTAGAACAGAAGTACAACACAATTTTAAATGAATAATAAGCTTAGAACATAAGTCCACCGCAATGTTTTAGGTGGTTTAATATGAACCCTCATGAATGTTCTACAAATATTCCATCTGGGAAGCTGTTACTGAAGCTACGGTAGGTGCTGAAGATGTGGTGACTGGACACACACTCGGAGCACGTTTTATAGAAAATAATAAACTTTGATGGATAAGTCTTCCGGTTTCTAATTTAAAATATCCCTGTTCCCACCATGTACCTTTTTGCTATCATGTTATTTTGTTAAAATCCTGGGGCATTCTGACGACCAATTAATTAAGCAACCGGTCAGGAATGTATTTTCAATAGGTAACACCTACACACACCGTGTAATAATTCTGCTTTATTTGCACAAAAATATCCATCAGACCGCAGGCTATAACGGAATAATTAGACAGGTTAGCCAGGCATTAATATAATTAGTCCAGTTTCTTACCCGAGTAACACAATTCGTGACTGACGCGTCACACTTGTGATTTTGCTGCATTTTACCTGAAAAGGAACGAAAAGGAATGTGCGTTTTAAGACACACCAGTACATGAGACTTTGTGTTGTCTAACATGTGTTTGGCAGCGAGAGAGAAGGGGTGAGTAAAACAGACAGACAAACACAGAGACCGACCATGTAAGACAGAGAGAGAGAGAGAGAGAGAGAGAGAGAGAGAGAGAGAGAGAGAGAGAGAGAGAGAGAGAGAGAGAGAGAGAGAGAGACAGACAGACAGACAGACAGACAGACAGAGAGAGAGAGAGAGAGATAGACAGAGAGAGAGAGAGACAGAGAGAGAGACCGACAGTGTAAGACAGAGAGAGAGAGACAGACAGACAGACAGACAGAGAGAGAGAGAGAGACAGATAGACAGAGAGAGAGAGAGACAGATGTAGAGACCGACAGTGTAAGACAGAGAGAGAGAGAGAGAGAGAGAGAGAGAGAGAGAGAGAGAGAGAGAGAGAGAGAGAGAGAGAGAGAGAGAGAGAGAGAGAGAGAGAGAGAGAGGGCGGTGAACGTGAGGGTGAGGGAGAGACAGACAGCCAGACGGGGAAGGGGGGGGGGGGGGGGGGGGGGGGGGGCCACTGCCGCCACATAGTACGTATCCCCTACCCCAAAAAAGCAGCTAGATATATTGTGTATGTCATAGGCAGGATATTAGGCCTCTACAAACCGCAGCTTTACCAGTCATGAAAGCACCGGTTGGAACGAGAATAATGAAGTTCATCGAGGGCCATCGATAATGCGACTCACCGGAATCATGGACGTCAATTCTCCGATTGTATTACACACCGGGGTATGTTCAGCCAACCACTTGTCGCAAAAGGCCACCGCAGACATTTCCAACATTGTCGCATGCAATTGAAATTGCATGACTCCAAGCAACATTTTTCTCGTTCCACTGATCTGCACACAATGTGACAACCAGCAATTTTGGTCTAGCAGTGATGACGTGACAGTCAAAATGGCGGTTTTCTGACCCTATTTGTTTGGACGGTGGTTATCGAGACATGTTCTACACCATATTAAATGTTTTGTTATGACGTAGAAGAGTGAATTTACATAAAGTAGCACTGAAGTCGTCCTGCATATGATATGACCACACAACTTGTGTATAAAACCTATATAAACATACGTGGTATTCCAAGCGCAGATTTCATCTCTGCAAGACACATCTCCATTTTAGCCATGTTGCTATATTCATAGGATGCTGTGTCAAAACGACATGGTATTCTCTACCACATTACCACCAATTCATCCTCTTTTTCTGAAGACCATATGCTGCTGGAGGCTGCCATTTGAGTCATGTGATCACTATCTATCCGTTCATTGGCAGTTTAAATTATTGTGGTAACGTTTTGTTGCATTGAAGGCGCACGCGTTTGCGACAGCGTGCAATTAGATGCAATTGCATGCAATAAAATGAAACATGTTTGATAGGAGCAATTTTAGTTGCATGCAACAAAAATTGTATTGCAGGCTAGCGCACACGATGCAACGAGTACCATTTTTGTTGCATGCAACAAAAAGTGCACCTTTTTGCAAAGGTCTGCGGTGGCCTTAACGTAAGCTAGACAAGTTTCTGCACTCATTTTAAGTCAGTTTTTATTCCTTTCTCCTTTTTGTCGATATCTGGTTCAAGCCCGCCATTCTAGGCACACATCACAGCTATCCAGGACAGGAGGTTTGGTTAGTGGAATATCTATAATATTATTGTATTATATCATCGGTCGTTAGATACCATTTATGTTGTTCACTGAAAGCAAGTTATATACGTTTTCCAACAAGAAGTTGCAAGATAAATAGTATATTTTTATTTCTTTATTTCTTTATTTTAGTTTATATATCCTCAAGTTTGCGTTGTACCAAATCAGAACGTCACATGTCAAAGTTCAAATATTTACGCAGTAAAGACAGCTGCGAAACTGATTGGTGGTAATATGTGACATTGGTTATTTGAACAAATACTATTATCTGTTGTCAAGAAATTAATACATTTTTATTCAGTATATATATATATATATATATATATATATATATATATATATATATATATATATATATATATATATATACATATATATATATATATATATATATATATATATATATATATATATATATACATATATATATAATGAAGAGTTCAGGCACAAAACCCGATATAAACCATTTTCTTTCTTTTTTTAGTTAAAGCCATTATTGTATGTCAGTAAGGGCTAATCGTAAGCCCGCTGATTTGCCGCAAAACGCGATTGATCCTCATGAAATTGTATTGGGTAAATCCCGGTTGTTTTTTTATTTATCAAAACGCGATATGCTCCAATTAAAAACAAATCACTTTTACTGAAAATGAAAACAATGGATATATCGCGTTTTGCGCCTAAAGTCTTCATATATATATATATATATATATATATATATATATATATATATATATATTTATATATATATATATATATGATCCGTCACACGCGAAAACCTACAACTTAGCATGACGTCAGAAACTGAATAAACGCGGCTCAAAGTTTGACGTCACCTGTAAACGCGGAAGTAAAAGTTGACATGCTGTTTGCATTGTTTGTTTTGAAGAATTTAAAAGATGACATCTTCTTCTTTACATGAAGATCAGTTTGAAGTAAACATGCATCTTTATGTGCAATAGTGTTTGGTTACTATTTTGTATTTTGTACCTGAGAACATTGGTTGAGATCGTTAGCGATACCATCTGAACGTTGATACATTTACAAGCATAGGGAGAAGTCCTATATATGGCATGCAAGTATTACACGTTTTTATAACGTACATGATTATACATAACATAAAGTTCAGCAGCTTTTCCAGACATACAATATTCATAAGTTAGATCAAAAATTAAATTAGGATCGTATCAGGTTGCATGGGTCTACCACTCGGTTACGCCTACCTGTTCTGTGGACTACAATCAACACCACTATTTCAACTCCTATTTCAACTCCTATTTCTATTTATAATCTAAATACTGAAAACTAAATCATTTCCTACAACAACAAAAAAAAAAAAAAAAAAAAAAAAAAAAAAATATATATATATATATATATATATATATATATATATATATATATATATATATATATATATATATATATATCTGTAACAATACTACATTATTATTTATTTTACCATCGTTTGGAAACAAATACATTTTCTGTCGTCTGCACACACATTGCGGTACGGTAACAGAAACGTTTCATTTATATACCTTTATTATACGTCATGATGTCATTGCATACGTTGGTCTAGAGATTAACATGCGGAGGTATAGTAGATCAATTCTCCCTCAACCAATTGTATTATTATTATTATTGCTGTGTGTGTATGTGCGTGCGTGCATGCGTGTGATAATTATTAAATTATTGTAATAACTGTTCACTTTACTCATTTCACATCATTTGTATAGAAGGAGTTGGTTTTCTTTCCTTACAGATGTATATTTTAATTTTACAAGAGCCTGAAGCACATTTTGGAATTCAAAATAGAAGACCAAGACTAAGAACAGTGGAAACAGAAAAAACAGTATCTGTATTAGATGATGAGCGGGACGTAGTCCAGTGGTAAAGCGCCCGCCTGATGCGTGGTGGGTCTGGGATTGATCCCTGTCGTGGGCTATTTCTCGTCCCATCCAGTGCACAACGACTAGCATATCAAAGGCTGTGGTATGTGCTATCCTGTCTGTGGGATGGTGCATATAAAACATCCGTTGCTACTAATAGAAAAATGTAGCGGGTTTCCACTTTAAGACATAGGTCAATATTACCAAATGTTTGACATCCAATAGCCGATGATTAATAAATCAATTTTCTCTAACTAACTGCAACTGTATTGGATGAATATGATAAATACAGTCCAGTAGATGTTGACAATAATATTGAACACAGAATCAAACACTTATTCGATGATAACACCTGTGTGCAGAATGACACTGAACCTGATCCAATTAGCACAAGTTACAGAAAGGATGCAGTGGATTGTCTTTTTGAAAATAATATAAAAATCAAATTTATGACCATATTTTGAAGTTGTTTAGCGACACCTCTAGACCACATTAATTAATTAATCATCGGCTATTGGATGTTAAACAATTGGTAATTTTGACATGAAGTCTTGAGAGGAAACCTGTCACAAATTTCCATTAGCAGCTACACCCTGCTTCGAATGGACGAATGGATGCATGCTTGTTTTGTTTGTTCATGGGTGCCTGTAAGTGTATCTAGTTAAGTAAATGTGTTTGGTTGTGCATATTTGGACAGTTTCCAGCTTTGGCGATCAATTATTGTTGACTTTCTCTTATATTTAATCGTCGTACTTTTCTTACAGTCAGCGTATTTCCCACTACTCAGTCCACATGATGATATCCCGGTTCTTTGAAAAAAAAAATTGTTTTGGTCACTGTATATTTGTGTTATATCTCCCTTCCTCATTTTGATCTCTCTCTCTCTCTCTCTCTCTCTCTCTCTCTCTCTCTCTCTCTCTCTCTCTCTCTCTCTCTCTCTCTCTCTCTCTCTCTCTCTCTCTCTCTCTCTCTCTCTCTCTCTCTCTTCTCTCTCTCTCTCTCTCTCTCTCTCTCATACATACATACATACATACTAGAGGTTGAAACAGTGCAACAATGGAACTTAGATTTTTTTTTTTAGCAAAATAAAAGGTTTTTGTTGTTGTTGTTGAGGTGTTTTTCTAACTTGTTCCAGAAACGTAGGTAATGTAGGTCCTGAATCTTTACCGTACAAATGATAACTGTTTACCAGTTTGATATACATACCTAACAACCAAACAAAACACACAAAGTCTATGGAACAAATATTTAAACAATTATAAAAAAAACAAAAAAACAACAACAAAACAAACAAACAAATTACTACTACTACTACTACTACTGCTGCAGGTGCTACTACTATTATTACACTACTACTACTACTATTACTAATACTACTACTTGTATTATTACTACTACTACTACTACTACTACTACTGCCACTACTACTACTACTACTATTACTACTACTATTACTACTACTACTACTACTACTACTACTACTACTACTACTACTACTACTAATAATAATAATAATAATAATAATAATAATAATGTTGTATTTTATTTGCCTCCGTCTTTTAAGTGATCCTGTTAATAAGATTTATTCATTTTGGAATTATAGCAGCTACTGTGCTTTTTTTTAAACAACAGACGTATAGAAAACCGGTGGATTTGTCCTTTAAATGTGTTTTTAATTTGTGATTGTATATATTGCAGGTATATTGTGTGTTTATATCCATATACTGCTATTCTTGTTTTGGATTTGCGACAAAGCTCTCGCTCGGAACATGATAACGGACACGATCATCTATTGATAACGATTGATGGATGATTATGAACACATGTGCTTATCAACAGTATAACATAATATTAATATAATATTAACAAAAACCTACCACGTTTTCCAGTCTTTTGACCCAGAATATACTACAGTATATTACACACCAGTGTAAGATATTGCTCGTCATAACCATAAATCTATATCTATTTAGTGTAATATTGGCGACCCGTGAGTGTGACGTAGTAGATCACTTGCTGACCCAATTCTTAGAAAAATAACGTGTATTAGGTATTAGTTTACTTCTGCGTTGCGAGTTGTTTGTAGTTGGTTTGCAATAAATAAAATACAAACGTTGCTTGCCTGTTATACCATTTTTATAAAACTCGTGAACAGTGTTGGTATCTGATTCGTTTTCGCTCGTCAGATCCCAAAACTGTTCACTCATTTCATAACAATGGTAAGACTGGCAAGCTCAGTTAGTATTCTATATTTATCTCTGTCTTTAGAGCGAGGTTATAAATATGTCATGGCTAGTGAAAGTAATGGAACTTGTAACATTTATTAAAGTGAATCTTTAACATTTATTGGGGAGAGGTATACTTGGCTGCTTTGCTCAGAGCTGGTTAACTCCCCCACGTTATCGTTATATTGTGAATTTAAACCAGGTTACCACTGTATTTGAGCATTTTTATATTGTGCTCTATAACCTGGAGCGCAAAAAAAAAAAGTATTATTGCTTCAGATATTGTCACTTTAAGATGGGGTAAAAACGTCTTAATCACTGATGTTGTGGTTAGCTGCTGTTCATAGGGTCTGTTGACTCATTATTTGATTTTTCCTTTTATTGAATACTAGAATATATGAGGGGCCGCTGTTCGCAAGGCTCCTCGACTCTTGTTTTCATTTTGTTTGATTTTGATCATTCGAATTTATTGTTTGTTTTGCGTATCATTTTGTCTTTTATAGTCGGCAGCAAATTAATAATCTAAAATGTAAATAGTCGCCATTGTTTGTCATTTTGTCAGTAGTAGTGTCTAGAATACACGTATGTTATCGACATCATTGACACTTCATCAAACTCGTCTTCAGTCTCCTATCGAGCTTTAATAGATAAGTGTCGATATTTTCGTTCCACGAAGACATCCTTTCTTAAATAGTCGTGTGCGTTTTAATCATTTACGAGAAACAATGCGCAAATTAAAACAAAAACCATTCTCATTCTCTGCATATATTATTTTGCCTTTAAAATGTTATTTCTTGAATATATATGTATTATTTTAATATGTTGTTGTCTCTATCTCGTCTTCGGAAAATGTTGTTTCTACATTCACAAAATTTAGTTTTTATATTGACCAAATTTAATTTATTTATTGACGCATTTTTATAATCCTATTTTATATACAAGTTCTTCTCAAGGACTATTTTGTTCAAACGTTTTCAAGCATACGAAAAATTGCAATCAATTGAAAATATTACGTTTATTAATAAAGCTGTTTTCACATTTAGTCATTTTTTAATTAACTGCAGGTGTGTTTTAAAGTGACTGTCTTGAGTTTGTTGCCATTGTAACATGTTTACGATATACGAAGCCGTTTTGGTGACACAAATTACCTATTAAAGACATTGTCTTCTTTAGAATATCAATATCTGTATAAACAAGGTCTTAAAGGTCCTAATGTTTGTAGTAGCCCCAAACGGATTTTACCTTCCATTAATGTGGCATGTACGAAACAATATATATTACGAATTAAAATGAACATTGACTACACACGACCGCAAATGTATTGAATATATTTGTATTCCAAACAAGAAAACGTATTTAATATGTAAGTCTTGTCGCCAAAAAGACTGTTAGTACGAAACGTCTTACAATGGATGCTCTCTGAGGATAGTCACTTTAATGTGTTTGTACCGGCCTCGGTGGTGTCGTGGTTAAGCCACAAGACATATGGCTGGATGGTACTGGGTTCGCATCCCGGTACCGGCTCCCATCCAGAGCGAGTTTTAACGATTCAATGGGTAAGTGTAAGACCACTACACACTCTTCTTTCTCACTAACCACTAACAACTAACCAATTGTCCTAGACAGACAGCCCAGATAGCTGAGACATGTGCCAAGGACAGCGTGCTTGAACCTCAATTGGATATGAACACGAACAGAATGAATGAATTAATGTTTAACGACACCCCAGCACGAAAAATACATCGGCTATTGGGTGTCAAACTATGGTAATGCAAATAAATAAAGAGATGATCAACATCAATATAAAAATTCAAGGTTTAAACAAAACCAGTGTAAAGAACTGCAAAAATACAAATACAAATATCACAGAATTTTACGGACACTGAATTTTACTCTAAACTTCATTTTGTGCTGTATTGGCCATTCTCAAAGAGAATGTTACACCCCTGCACCACGGTGAGGTTACAGCACGCGCAGGGGTGAGCACGAACATAACTTGAATCAAATATATATATGTATGTAAGCATGTAAGCATGACTTCAGCTTAACAACATCAGCTGGAATACTTTGTTGAAATAATAACATTGAATTGTGTTGAAATGAAAATTTTATTTCTCTATACACGAATTTAGCTGTCAGTCTCCAGATGTGGCTTGATGTCTTTAGCTGTCACGTGACGTATGTAGATCTTCTTTGCATCAGTGTCAGAGATAAGATCTGAAACAAGAACTCGGTCAAACTAGAATAGTTGTATCCGCAAGACATACATTTTAAAAACAGATGTTATTAAATTCTAATGACTGAAATTTCAAAAATATTTAATTGACTTAATATTTAAGTTGCATTTAAAATAAGTGTTCATTTCAAGCATTGCTTTATATAGTGTCATTGCAGTAGCATGTTAATATATTAATGGAAATACCTGTATATTATATATAAATATAATTAGGGCTATTTTTAGCTTACTAAATTATTTTACTAAGAACATAAACATGATACGAAATTGTAGCGAGTTTACCATTCTATTTATTACCCATAATAGATTTTAATTAAATATCACTGAATTCGTTTGACTGGCGTTCCGGTAAGTTCTAGTCGGACGTACCACTTTGACTTGATATATGCAACGATATGGTAATAAAGAGTACATATGGTTCTTGGTGTCTATCATATTTTCAAACACGTATGAAGAGAGATTGGAAGATAGTGGTGGGCAGGAACCGCCATATTGGCTACACCTACTACAACATCAGCAATGGATCTTCAGTATATATTTAGCCAGACAGGATAGTACTAACCAGGACCTTTCATGTCCTTGTTGTGGGCCACCTATTTCATTACATCTCAGAAAAGAGCTCTAGCATCAAGTCATATCATACGCCGCTATTTTCAGTTTCCCGAAAGGACAAACTCAGTTTTAGACTTTTCTATGTGTTGTACAATTAATGTTTATTGCGGGAAGATCATTTTATGTCAACACTTTGATCGTTTAAAAGGGAAGAGCGATGAATTGGCCCTGTACTTAGGCATATTAGATTTACAGACATCAAAAAGTAACAGGAAGGATATGTTTTATTTAACGACGCACTCAACACATTTTATGTACGGTTATATGGCGTCAGACATATGGTTAAGGACCACACAGATATTGAGAGAGAAAACCCACTGTCGCCATGTCATGGGCTACTCTTTTCGGTTAGCAGCAAGGGATTTTTTATATGCACCATCCCACAGACAAAGTAGTACATACTACGGGCTTTGATACACCAGTTGTGGATCACTGGCTTGAACGAGAAATAGCCCAATGGGTCCACCGACGGGGATCGATCCTAGGCCGACCATGCATCAAGCGAATGCTTTACCACTGGGCTACGTACCGCCCCTCAAAAAGTAACACAGCCACAGACAGACAGACAGACAGACAAAGAGGTTAATAGTTGTACTTACTAGTACATCATCTTCTTGCCGTATCCGTAGCCAAAACCCATACCCAGTCCGTAACCGCCATAGCCCATTCCGTATCCACCATATCCCATTCCCAATCCGTATCCCAGGCCACCAAAGCCCATTCCGTATCCGATGCCGCCATAGCCCATGCCCAATCCATATCCAATGCCACCATAGCCCATGCCCATTCCGTATCCGATGCCGCCATAGCCAATGCCGTAGCCGTATCCCTTCATGATGGCAGATGTCATGGACAGACAAACCAAGGCGATGATTATGATTTTCATCATCTTGAAGGCTGAAATGGAAATTAATATTCTTACAGGCGTTTATTGGTTGTACTATAACTTCAGTGAACTGCCATCCACATAAATATAATAGTGACAGTTCTGGTCTGCTGATGGACCACTTGGGTTTAAAATACAAAACATTTTAAATTAGAGTTAGGCAATATTGGAATGTTGTACGATATTTTTGTTGTTTTGTTAATGTGTTACACTATGCAGTTAATCAATTATATTTGTGAATACAGGAACTAAAATAACCAGTGGATATAATGAACTAGATCGGGGCGGGAGTTGCATAAAACTTAAGGCAATGTTTCAACCGTACCTCATTTTTTGCGAAACAAAAGTCATCGATCTCAAAATCTAGGTTCAGCTACATTAAATAATATCTAAGTGTTCATTTACCTATGTCGTTGCAGTGGTAGCTACGGAAGATGCTGAAGATATGGTGAAGATAACTGAAAGGCTGGACACTTTTATAGGAAACAAGTGGTCAGTTTGATGGATAAGTCTTCCGCCTTTAACGTACATCTCACTCCCTGATCCTTTATTTCTTTATCCCAAGGCTTTTTTTTATTTCCAGATAATTAATGTTGTATAAAGATGCGTGCCACTACATTTAGTACTTTGTCATTAATGATTACATTAATAGAAAAGATATCTTATTGTATATACACATTTATTTGGAGTTAAGCTATTTTATTTGTATTATTGTGCTGGGTATGAAGCACGTGCTTCACCTATTAGAGGTGTGAATGCCTGTGTCCTGTTCAGTTTGAAAAGCTGACACAACCAACAGTCGATTGTCACACATGACCAATTAAAGCATATCAGCTATGACAATTGATTTAATGTGCGTCCGCGATGTCAGAGCGCTTACTTCCACACCTAAAGCGTAGTGGCTCGCTACGCTATATGCCTTCGAGGGGAAATCCTTGCTCGGTAATGGAGGGTCATCTCCCCCTAAATAGACATATTATTGATTTCTCGTTCGGGTCAGTGTTCCATATTATTATACGCGACCAACTACTTATAAATTTGGAGAACTAATGGAGAATAAACGATTTAGTACCCTAAAGAAATTAGCATGTTCCATAAATATAATAATTAATTAATTGGAACGCCCTTGACTACAAGCATCATCAAAACCAAAACTATTTTAGAAAATATTACCATTGTATACTGCACCACATATACGTTTAATAATATATTCGTTTATAAATATTTGGATACGCGTATATCTGTATTAAATATCTGTATTATTACATAATATATTGATATGTGTGATTGTTTGTGTATGTGTTTGTGTATGTATTGTAATTAATGTATTTACTCTCAACCATCTTGTCACGTGTATATAACAAAATGTTTATGTATATATTCCTCCTGTACCGTGAGTGTAAATAAAGTCTCGTCTTGTCTTGCCGCTATATCAAAAACTAGACATGCACTGCTACCAATAGGAAAGTCTTGCCGCGTGTTAAAAGGAATAGCATATGTGGATGTAGCAAATGTATTCAGTAGTCATAATATTTGTGGCCGATGATTAATACTATTATGTAGCATACGACAATTGTATAATCATGAATAACTCTATGTCAGTATCTGTTGAAAGAGATCTCCAACTAAGGGTTTTTATCCCAAGGATATTGATATTGGTGACAAACACTACTTATTGGGGGTTTTCGTACTATGAAATCAGTTTTGGATCATTTAAATTAGAAGTAGTATTATTTAGAATATTAATTTGCGTACACCTGACGTGCTTCTGGTCATCCACAGTTTTTCCAGAAATTTTGGAGGGGCGTACAATCCCGTACGCCTGTCAAAAAAACTGCATAACGAATGTATTACCTCTTAGATCTTTGTTTTATAATTAAACTAACATTACACTAACAGTCAAACTTTTAAATAAAGTACACACACATTTTGAGTTTAAGTTTAATAATAACATAACATGACATGTAGTGTCCATTTCCACAATCTGAAACTAGGATCTGCACCTTTAATAACTTTCAATCGTCTCTCCACTCTAGGCAATAGCATGTAATATATTTTATATGACGAATGTGAATCTCCTATTAGCTTATTCAATCTCGTCACTGTACAAGGCTGAGTCCAAACGGAGTTTTGAACTTAACAGCCACGAATCACGATGAGATTCGTTTATAGGATTATTTGTCCTCATCACAATACATTATGCATGGTTGCCGTTCCTTTATGTAGGACTGTCACTTTTAAAACAAATGTCAGTACTGGAGCCAAACGTCGGGTTTTTTTTCTATAGCTTCTGTAAGAAATAGAACATCTGAATGCGTGCATTGGTGTACACAGAGAAATATTTTAATTAATGAACTGTACGTATTTGATTAAAACAAATAGTGCACACATTTTATAGAGTGAGAAATCCCTTTAATTTAAGTCCACGTTCGTTTTACAAATATGTTTATGTGTATATGGATTGCCGATACATTTTCCCACCGTGTTCCATACGTGTTACATTGTGTTGCATACACAAAAACACGCATATAATTAATTAACATTAATGATAAAAGTGAATGTGAAATTAGGTGGTAGAGTAAATGACAACTCTTGTCAACTTAAGTATGAACTAGTATACAACATATTATATCTTGTATCGTTATCTGAGCATTGACTATAAACACAATCATTTCTAATCGAGAGATTTAGCATTAAAAAATATAATTTAATTTCATCTTGGATGGCAATCTTTTATGTATAGTTGTTTTTAATTAGTATATATTGTAAATGCGTGTTTCTTAATTCATGAGATGTGTTGCAGTTCAGTAGAAATTGCATTTGTCTGAATAATATTTAGAAAAGTGGGGCAGTATATTTCTTCTCTTGGAATGTGGGGATTTTTATATCTTCTCGTTTCAATTAAAATATTTAAATTATATGAACTTATTCTTACTTTTGTTTTTACAGAATGTTTATGTGGTTGAAACATTCAAGGGACATAACTCTGTTAACAATGGGTAAATCTTGTTAAACTTGATCTGAAACAGTACTTTATAAAACTACATACACAATTCCATCTCAATACCTTCAAGCATTACAAAACAAAATATCTTATCTTATCTACTAAGTTCAAGGGTCATATGAAAGTCAAACTTGATCTGTAACAGTACATGATAAAATTGTATACAATATGTCAGCTCAATATCTATAGGCATTCTAAAAACAGCATACGGAAAAACTATATGTGTAACCAACGGACGGAGAGACAAACACACAGAAGATATAGATGAAACCTGCAGTCCCCTCTGGTTGGACAGGTACAGGACTAATAAGGAACCTTTGAACAGTTATTATTATTATTATTATTATCATTATTATATATATATATATATATATATATATATATATATATATATATATATATTATAGATATAGATATAGATATAGATAGATAGATAGATAGATAGATAGATAGATAGAGAGAGAGAGAGAGAGAGAGAGAGAGAGAGAGAGAGAGAGAGAGAGAGAGAGAGAGAGAGAGAGAGAGAGAGACAGAGAGAGAGATGTATGTGTATATGTATGTCTGTGTGTGTATATATATATACATATATACATACATACATATACATCTCTCTCTCTCTCTCTCTCTCTCTCTCTCTCTCTCTCTCTCTCTCTCTCTCTCTCTCTCTCTCTCTCTCTATTCATGTAATGTATTGCATAACTCTAATTCAAGAGCATTTCAATGAAGGGTCACTCATATTGTTAGTACTACACATGTTAACGTTGCCCGTCCAACACACTAATTATGAAAGAAGGAATGTATGGCATATATATATATATATATATATATATATATATATATATATATATATATATATATACTCAGCGTCACTATTGAAGGGTCACTCATATTGTTAGTACTACACATGTTAACGTTGCCCGTCCAACACACTAATTATGAAAGAAGGAATGTATGGCATTCGTGGATTAGGCCCAGAGTGAGGTTTCCTAAGTAGCATTTGGTTTTCATTATGAGTAATGGTACTTCCGCTTAGAGGCCACAACAAAGTGGTAAAACATGCAAACACATGTACATCTCAACAAATGGGTTGTCTCAGCGCACCCATGTCTGAAATTCTGTATGATGTGCCCGTGCAGTGCGTTCGCGCCATGGGTATAAAAGTGTGCATGATTCCCATCCACATATTCATGTAATTTATTGCATAACTCTAATTCAAGAGCATTTCAATGTCATATATTTACATTAAGCATTAGATATAATTAGATATATTCACATTACGACACTAGATGTGCAAGTAATTGTGGAAAAAATGACACGTTGGTAAGAATTGTAACTGAAAGAGGATATTAAAGTTTGATTTGTTTAACGACACCACTGGAACACATTGATTTATTAACCATCGGCTCTTGGATGTCAAACATTTGTCGATTTTTGACATATGTCTTGGAGAGGAAACCTGCTACATTTTTCCATTAGTAGTATGGAATCTTTTATATGCACTATCCCACATACATGACATCACATACAACTGCCTTTCGTATACCAGTCGTAGTGCACTGGTTGGAACGAGAAATAGCCGGATGGGCCTACCCACGGGAATCGATCCCAAACCAACCGTGTATCAAGCGAGCGCTTTACCACTGGGCCCGAAAGAGGATATTGTCCAAATCGAAAAAAAAGAGGAATAAAACGTCCCTCCCAAACTCTTTATTGTGATATGTAATATATACTGCCTGCTTTAGTGGCATTGTTCCAGTCTGTCCAACAACCTACCTCCAGCAATGTATCTGGAGTGTTAATCAATTAACGTATTGACATTAACACAGTATTGTTTTTATTGCACAGTGCCTGTTTTGTGATACAAATGTGTCCTTGAATGCAGCTGAAGATGTCTTAACATCACTGATATATGCTACATGTTCCCGTTAGTAGTAAGGGCTTTTCTACCAAGAAAACAGCAAGGAATCATTTGTATGTAGTTTCCAATAGACAAGGCGGTGCATACCGCGGTCTTTGGTAAACCAGTCGTGGGACACTGGATGAAAACAAACAGCTTAATGGCACCTAGGTCAACCCAGGAGGTTCGATCTTGCGACCCAAGCACCTCAGTCGAGTGCATTAAGTAGCACTTCTTAAATACATACAAATAGATGTATGGTATGCAATCCACGTTAGTGGAAGTTAAATGTAAGCTTGAGTTGTGTCTTTTCTAGAATAAACTGTTGAAATAATAACATATAATTATTTTGGAATGCAAATTTTATTTCACTAAGGATATACACGAATGTTGCTGCGGGAGTCCATAATGGCATGGTGTCTTCAGCTGTCACGTGACGTCTGTAGATATTCCGTATGTCAGTGTCATAGATACGATCTGAAAACAAATTCAGTCAAGCTAGAATGGATGTATCCGCAAGATATACATTTATTGACTTGTTAAATAAATAAATATTTATGTTACTTTTCAAATAATTGTTCATTTCAAACATTACTTAGTATTTCGTCACTGCATTAGCATGTGAATATATTAATGGCAATATCTGTAAATACAATTAGGGATATTTATAGCTTATTAAACGAGCTTCCATTTCGTAACATGTTTCTCCCGATTGCAATAATGTTCAGTTGTCACGAGATTTATCTAGAGACGATGACAATTATTTGACTAAAGACATAAACGTGATACAAAATGGTAGTGACTTTACTATCCTATTTATTACCCATAATCGATGTTAATCTATATCATTGAACTCGTTTGACTGACGGTCTGTAAGCTCGTAGTGCGCCATTCGTATGACGTCGAGGTGTTACTCCCACTTTACGTTCTA
Organism: Gigantopelta aegis; assembly: GCF_016097555.1. Taxonomy (NCBI): domain Eukaryota; kingdom Metazoa; phylum Mollusca; class Gastropoda; order Neomphalida; family Peltospiridae; genus Gigantopelta; species Gigantopelta aegis. The sequence goes on from NC_054708.1 coordinate 69,190,766, forward strand.
GTGGGATGTAACTATTTGAAATGAACCAAGATATTTCAACCATATGGGCTACAAAGCGTGCATACGGCCCTTGGTGTCTAACATATATTTCCAACAAGGTATGGAAAGAGATTGGAAGAGAGAGACAGCGAGGGGATGGACCGAAGCGACATTGGCTAGACCTACTACAAAAGCAGCAAAGGATGTTTATATATATATATGGTTACCCCACAGCGTGTATATCAAAAGTCTTTGGATATATATATATATATATATATATATATATATATATATATATATATATATATATATATGATGGTACTAACAATGACTTTTGATATACACGCTGTGGGTCACGATTTTGACGGGATGAAAGGTAGGCTTCATCACATCTCAGGCATGAGCACTACCACCAAGACATATCCTGCCCATATATTTTCAGATTCCAGAATGGGCAAATTCAGTTTCAGAATATTCTGTCTGTTGTACAGTTAATGTTTATTGTGGAAAGATCATTTTATATCCACACTTTGTACATTTAAAGGGGAAGAGTGGTCCGAGCGATGAACTAGTATTAGATTTGCAGACATTAAAAAGTAACAAAGACACAGACGTACAGACAGACAGACAAATAGGTTAATAGTTGTACTCACTAGTACATCATCTTCTTGCCGTATCCGTAGCCAAAGCCCATACCCAGTCCGTAACCGCCATAGCCCATTCCGTAGCCACCATAGCCCATTCCGTAGCCACCGTATCCCATTCCCAATCCGTATCCCAGGCCACCGAAGCCCATTCCGTATCCGATGCCGCCATAGCCCATGCCCAGTCCGTATCCAATGCCACCATAGCCCATGCCCATTCCGTATCCGATGCCGCCATAGCCCATGCCCAGGCCGTAGCCGTATCCCTTCATGACGGCAGATGTCATGGACAGACAAACCAAGGCGAGGATTATGATTTTCATCATCTTGAAGGCTGAAATAGAAATTAATGTTCTTACAGGCGTTTCGGGGGATGTACTGTACTATAACATCATTGGGTTACCGTTCACATAACCCTAGATCTGTTGGTGAAAGTTTGGTGATGAAGGAAGGTCCTGGGTTTAAAATACAAAACAGAGTTAGGCTTCACTGGAAAGGTCTAGCAGATTGTTGTTTGTTAATATCCTTAAATAAGCGGTTAAAACATTATATACATAGATATGAATAGATGAAATAAAATAACCATTAGATGTAATGCACTGGATTGTGACGAAGGTTATATTTTAAACATTAAAATTAAGGCAACGTTTTAATCGTACATAAACATTTGTTTTATACTAAACAAAAGAGGCACCTACCTCGAAATAATCTAGGTTCAGCTATTAAAGAGAAATCTAAGTGTTCACTTACCTAGGTCGTTGCAGTGGTAGCTACGGAAGATGCTGAGGATATGGTGAAGATAACTGGAAAGCTGGACGCTTATATAGGAAATAAGTGGTCAGTTTGATGGATACGTCTTCCGCTTTTAAAGTAAATCCCACTCCCTGATCCAGTATCTCTTTATCCCAAGGCTTTTTTACATCCATATAATTAATTTTGTATTAAGATGCGTGTCACTACCTTCAGTACTTTTTCATTAATTATTACATCGATAGAAAAGATATCTTATTGTATAACAAATACATATGTGGTATTAAACATCTTATTTGACACCCGATAACCTATGTATTTTGTGCTGGGGCGTCGTTTAACATTACAATACATATGTATTTGGTACAGTACGTGATTAGCCAGGGTCGTAACATCGCACAAATTGTCTCATGGCGTTGTTGGGACACGAACCTGTGGCACCGAATCGCCCGCACCTTGCAGCCTTGCCAAGATGTGCTCTCAGCTATCGAGACAATTTTATAAAGAATGTTCTTTAAAGGTACATTTCTGAGTTTGCTGCATTGTAAGATGTTTCCGTCTAATAAAATATTTCTACGATTAAACCTACATATTAAATATATTTAATATTTGTAAGAAGCCAAAACTGGGTTTTGTCGTCAAATAATTTCGTACGTACAAAACAAATGAATAAATTAGGAAATAAAATGAACTTTAACCTAATACAAATACTAGAACGATCAGAAACACGTTTAATATATGTAACATTCATTATTGTATTCATTTATTCGGTCAATTATTCATTCATTCATTCATTCATCCATCATCCATTCATCCATCCATCGATTCATTCACTCATTAAACCATTAACTGTTGTAAACAATCACCTTAAATATACGTATACCTGTTTATCACCCATTAATAAATGTTTGTAACGTTCATACTGAGGTCTGTGTAATGTGAACGACAAAACCGAAATACATGATGTGAGGTCGAATGAGCATTTCGCGAAATAGTGGTTGATTCCATGAATCTCTACCACGTCTCTAAGAAAACAGTTACTCCAGAGGAGATCCTTTCCTAGAGACTGCATCGTTCATGCACCACAACAAAGAGGACTGCCGCTCCAGACTAATTTACTAAATTATAACTAGCACCGGACAGAGCTCAAAGGGACATTCCCGAGTTTGCTGCATTGTAAGATGTTTCCAACTAATAAAATATTTCTACGATTAAACTTACATATTAAATATATTTTGTTGTTTAGAATATCAGTGTCCGCATATTCAATGTGTTTCTGGTCGTCTTAATATGTGTAAGAAGCCCAAACTGATTTTGTCTTCAATAATTAATTTCAATTAAAATATTTTTTAGGAAATAAAATGAAATTTAACCTAGTACAAATATTAGAACGATCAGAAACACGTCTAATATAAGGCCACTAATATTTTATGCAGAAAAATATATTTGATATGTTATTACAGTCGTCAAAAAGTGTCTGTTAGTCGACAACATCTTAAAAATTGCAGGAATGTCCCTTCAATAGAATAAGTACATATGTGATGACATGCACTCATAAATCACTATCAAAACAGTGATGCTATCAGGTGTTCGCTAAAGATGAGCATATCCTGCCCCACCCGTCATGAATACTGCAATCACAGCTGTCAAGTCTGTCACTTCATCTAAAAGATTGGAAAAATAATAAATGTGCAATAGTTTCACCAAAGAGATGAAACAGTATGTACAAGTTCAAAATATGGAATAGCATGAGCCATCATTTTGGTCAGTGTTTACTAAATATAGCCTCCAAAGGTCTACCATAACACTGTTTGGAAACACCCAGTTCCTGGACAGCATAACCTGATTGCACAACTTGTGTGCCAGAATAATATGGCGTTATTGGAGATCTGCATACAATGAGCGTCCCCTTAGACGTTGTAATATGTAGACACCAAAAGCTGGAGCAGATGTTATATTGCTTCACATAAAAGGAAAGATGACTATTAGGAAACTGAAGACATACAGTTTAATTTGGAAACCATTGTCGTTTTGCATAGATTGGGATCGGAAACTGTTAATACCTGCAGAATATTCTTATATAAGATCATCAAAATAGCGCAGGTGCGAATCAAGGGGGGGGGGGGGGAATCATAGAGGTACTATGACCCCTCATTTGGAGAAAGTTAAATATTTTTGCATTCATGTTGCAAAGTAGCTACATAATATTAAAATGCATTAAAACACCTAAATTAGGAATTCCTTTACAATTATGCTAAATCTACATTATTTTTCTTGTATATTTCATAACAAATCATAGCCTCTTGCCGGTGTAGACGAAACGCTTTGTCTATTATAAATGGTTAAATAATATATATAAATCCCAAGAATGCAGCTTTAAGATACATTCTCTTAGAGCTCCATGACTAAAATATTAATTTTTCTTGCGAAATGTAATGATTTTACCTTTAATTAAATGTACCTATCCCCCCCCCACACCCCCAAAATTAAAAAAACAACAAGAAAAACAACAACATCCCAATAATTGTATTTACTATTGTATTTGTATCCTGTAACCACTGATTCTATTTACCGATTGTGATGACCGATTAAAGCAAAGTCATAAACATATACCTGCAGAATATAATTTGTTTCTACGTCGCATACATAAATACATTACAAAATCGCTCGACTTCTAGGTCATCGTACAATATAGCTAAAACAAAGAAGAAATAATAGCTTTTCCCTTTAATTTGTATGGACTGCATGATAAAAATAATAACTAGTTAATACCGTAGGATATCGGCTTTAACCTGTTCAGGCCCAATGGGAAATTTTCAATGTTTACCTTCAGAGGATAAAGCCGATACCCTACGTCATTAAGGGGGCGGGACGTAGCCCAGTGGTAAAGTGTTCGCTTGATGCGCGGTCGGTCTTGGATCGATCCCCGTCGGTGTGCCCATTGGGCTATTTCACGCTCCAGCCAATGCACCCCAATTGGTATATTAAGGGCCGTGGTATGTGTTATCCTGTCTGTGGGATAAAAGATCCCTTGCTGCTAATCGAAAATGTAGTGGCGACAGCGGGTTTTCTCTCTCAATATCTGTGTGGTCCATAACCATATGTCCGACGTCATATAACCGTAAATAAAATGTGTTGAGTGCGTCGTTAAATACAACATATTCTATCCTATCCTACGTCATTAACTAGTTATTTCCTATACTAAAACATCCAATAAGGATGAGCGAACGTCTACAATTTGAATTTGACAAAGAATTGGATCATAGTTTTAGTGCACGCATTTTTTATGTACTCCATATTTTGTTGCATCATCAATCCTGCCGGTGATGGACAATGGATTACTACTGTACCTAGTTCTGCGCTACCTTTATTCCCCGTCAGGCGCGGATCCAGTGGAAGGGTCTGGGTGTGCGCATTCCAATGGGTTTTTGACAGTTTCCCTTAAGTGACGAAAATTGCCGAGAACGTTACTATAAAACGTCAAAATCCTTTGACGTGACGTCAACAATGCTTATTGATTTGAAAACGATACTACGTACATTCTTCAGAAATTAGTTTAACTTCAGAAATGTGCGAACAGAATCGTTCTTTGACATTTATAAGCAGATTTATTATAAGTGTATAGAAATGTAAAATATCTGTGCATGGATCTAATACTACCTAATGACATCTAACTATTGTGCTGTCCTGTTGCATTATTTTCTTCAAATGTTGAGTGGATATAAAGGTAAGTGTTTGATCGCTTCTTTATTCTTTTATTTGTTTGTTTGTTCATCATGACTGATGAAGTTGGAGGTTGCGTGCGTAGGAATTATTTTCTTCAAATGTTGAGTGGACATTCAATAGCTTGTTCGTTCGTTTGTTTGTTTGTTCGTTCGTTTGTTTATCAGATACTGTAGGAGGTGGGGTGAGTAGGCATTTGTGTAGCCAGGGTTATATATTGGAGGAGGCACCCGCACTGTCCGCAAGTTGTGTTGTGGGGTGACAGGCACACATAAAATATGTTGGGGTGGGTGATTAGGGGTATGGCTCTATGTATATTAATAAACAATACAAGAAATGTACGCGAGGTTAATTCAGTTCATTGATCGTGTCAAGTCAGTTTTGTTCTATCAATATAAGCGTGAGAACTGCTCCCGAAGTAAGAGGACGACGTTCGAAATTCTCCCAAAAATCAAGTGTTTAGTGGATGAATATAATGCATTTATTGGTTTTAGCCGGGAACATGTTTACAATGGTCAGCTTGATATTTCGGTGGAATATTTAAATATATATTTATTACATGTTAGTGTACTTTTGAATACTGCAGGCGTCATTTTAAGGTATCTCACCACTATTGATTATACATTGGTGACAGTACAAATATAAAGCCAAGCACTGACTAAATTATTAACAGTAGGTGCTATATACCACCTGACATGAAGAGAACAGCCTCTGTGACAGGATTTAAGCAAATAAAATTGATACTTCGCCCCCTGCAATTTTAATTATCCACTCTCCTAAGCACATGGGCTAATGGAGGGGAGGCTACTCTCGTTAAATATATGTACCACAGGCATAGCAAACAATGGTCTTGCCTGTAGCTAAGCAGATATGCATCTGTCAGTTTGATATGCCAAAATCAAGAGGCAATGTTACCCTTCCAATATTTCATAAGCATACTGTCAAGTCTGTTCAGACACCAACATAATAAAATAAAGAAAAGAGGTACTCTTTTTCATGGAACTAAATTGGATGAAATTGCACTACTACTAAGTGAAAACCCTGCATTTGTCATTGCCAGTTATGATATTTAAAATTTACCAAATTACCACCACACAACTCCCTTCCCCATCACCAGTTTCACAGTCTCGTTGTGACCCTTCATCGATTTTGAATACTGTAGGTGCCATTTTAAGTGCTCACTCCTGCCTACAAAAACACCAAGTATTTGCCCCTGTCAGTTATGATATTTTAAAATAGCAAAATTAAACACCACCCCTTCAGCATCGACAGCTTCCTTATGACCCCTGCTCGGTTTTACGCTAGATCTGCCACTGTAGCGGAAAGTCAAGTTAAAAGTTTTAGCGCTATTCCTTTGTTATGATTTAACCAGATTAGTCAGATATATATATATCCAGAGAGAGAGAGAGAGAGAGAGAGAGAGAGAGAGAGAGAGAGAGAGAGAGAGAGAGAGAGAGAGAGAGAGAGAGAGAGAGAGAGAGAGAGAGAGAGAGAGAGAGAGAGAGAGAGAGAGAGAGAGAGAGAGAGAGAGAGAGAGAGAGAGAGAGAGAGAGAGAGAGAGAGAGATCGAGAGAGAGAGAGAGAGTAGTGGAGCATAGTTGGTGGTCATATAAATTCCTAGTTCCTGCCTATATGTCGTATCCCCATTTTGTTTTTCATTACAAGCATGGATGATGATGATGATTATTATGATGATGATGAGATGAATGGTGAAGCCGCGATATTTCCATTTTGATATGGGAATACTTGATATGGCCGTTCTACAAGTTTGCTGTTAGTTGAGCTATCTCGGTATCACCCGAGCCTGGGATACACGGAACCTGCAGTGTATGCCGGGTATTCATCGCCATTGTGTGGTCATACACTCGGGAGACGCCCATAACGAAGTGGGTGTATGTGGTTATACATCTACCCATTGTGCTTAGAGGTGCACTGAGTCTGGTTTGGAGCCGGTACTGGCATGAAAAATACCCCCAATGCCTCAGGTAGGATACGAACCCAGTATTATCTACCAGTCTGAAGTCCGGTAACATAACCACAACACCACAGAGGATGGTTCTTATCCCCAAATTTGACCTACATGTTGTCAGTGTCCAGCATATGATATACGTCTGTCTCAGTATACTTTAGTCTGGATTCACTCTCGGTCTTTACGAATTGTTCAGATCCGTGAATGATAGTTATATATTTATATCTTCGTTCCCCTTTCTTTGTACTAAATGCACCATTGATTAAGGAATGAAATTTTCCTTAAGACTTCTGTGTATAATGCTGAAAAATTAAATGTTTTAATATTAGTAAACTTGATAAGGATTGAGAGTGAATGATTTTAAGTAAATCTTTGGAACTCTTGAGAATCCACGTGTCATTAATACCACTTGTCTCGAAGACTGTTTGGCAATACCTAAAACGACACCACTAGTGAACATTTATTTATTTCATCGGCTATTGGATGTCAAACATTTGGTAATTTTTACATATTATTTTAGAGAGGAAACCCTCTACATTTGCCGGTGGCTTAAAATCTAAGACATTAGGATGACACCTCGACACTGACTTCTACTCCTTTAACGGCTCAGTGAGTAAGCGTAGCAAGTTACAAGTACTAAACTAAATAACATCCGGCTGGGTCCAAGTTCCAGGTGCACCTAACATTTATAGAGCAGTCCTGCCATTGGTGATACATGTGACAGTGTTGGTTATTAAAACAATTAGTTTGATCTGGACAATAAATATAATTTAATTTTATTTAATCAAGTACCATTGTAGCCGTGTGCTTGAAACATGCATCATAGAATTACAATTGTGTGCGAGACATCCCGTTTTATCGAAAATGAGCCATGCAAGGTTCCACTTTATTCAGTTAAAGGAATTTTCCTGAGTTTGCTGCATTGCAAGATGTTTCCGACTAATAGAATATTTCTACGATTAAACATATTAAATATATTTTCTTGTTTAGTATCTCTGTATATTCAATGTGTTTCTTGTCCTCTTAATATTTGTAAGAAGCCTAAATAAATACTAAGTACGATTTTTAAAAAAATATATTTTAGGAAATAAATATTTGATCGATCAGAAACACGTTTAATATACAGCCACTGATATTTTATGCAGAAAAAATATATTTGATATGTAATTACAATCGTTAAAGTCTCTATTAGTCGGTAACATCTTAACAATTGCAGCAAACTCAGGAATGTCCCTTTAATACTTTGAGGGATGGATTGCAGTACTGATATTTATGGGTAATAGTTTGGTTCATACATTGCATATAGTGTTTTTCACCACATGCGTTAACATTGGATTCAGTCTCGGTCTTTACGAATCGGCCGGATCAACGGAAGATAAGAATTGACATATATCATATTTCGTTCCGCGTTTTTTGTAACAAACGTTCCGTTGATTAAGGAATGGAGTTTTTCTTTCAGTTTGTCATGGGAGATTGTTGTGTATAATCTTGAAAAATTAAATGTTTTAATATTAGTGAACTTGATCTGGATTGAGAGTGAATGATTTCAAGTAAATCTGTGGAATTCTTGAGAATCCACATATGATTAATACCACTTGTCTCGAAGAATGTTTGACAAAAACCCAATGAGACCATCCTTATTAGTGGTTAGCATAATGGTCACTCCTTGTATGGTTTCTTATGAAGTTTGGAATCCAGTACAGAATAGGAGTGAACATTTTAAATGTCGGACGGACGGGTTCATGGTGTTTGCATATAGAATAAACCATTCTTTCGCCAAATGCCCACTCGACTCTACATTGTACAGGGATACGGCCGTGATCACGTATTACTGTTTCTAACTTCTGTTTTATAAGTTTTGTATTGATGCTGACTCCCAATAGCTGATGTGTAGGGGTTGTGTGTGTGCGTGTGTGTGTGTGTGTGTGTGCGTGTGTGTGTGTGTGTGTGTGTGTGTGTGTGTGCGAGTGTTTGCGTGTGTGTGAGCGTATGCGTGTGCGAAAGTGTGTTTATGTGCGTGTATCTGTGAGCATGGGCGTACGACCCGGGGGAGCAGGGGGGCAATCCCCCCCCCCCAAATTCGGGCAGTTTTTATCTGTAAAATTTCGGGCAAATCAACCCATCCAGCCCCCCTAAATCAATGAGTCCCCATACACACATGTCTGTGAGTATGTGTGTGCGTGTTTGTGCGTGTGCCATATATATATATTCTATCTTAGATTTATATACATAAATGTATGGTATACAAAAGTTCAGTTTGATTGTTTTGTTTAACGACACCACTAGAGCACATGGATTTATTGATTATCAGCTATTGGATGTCAAACATTAGGTAATTTAGCACATAGTCTTAGAGCGGAAACCCGTTGCATTTTTCCATTAGAAGCAATGGATATTTTATATTAACCATCCCAAAGACAGAGGTAGCACATGTCACACACGGCCTTTGATAGACCAGTTATGGTGTCAGGCTGAAACGTGAAATTGCCCAAATGGGCCTACTGACGGATATCGATCCTAGATCGACTGCGCATCAGACGAGCGCTTTACCATTGGGTTACCTCCGCCTCCATACCGTTTGCAATGCACGCTTTCGGAAGATACCAGCTGGATACAAAATAGTCTGTTGAAATAATAGCATATAGTTATTTTAGAATGCAAATTTTATTTCTATGAGGAAATACACGAATTTTACTGTTAGAGTCCATACATGGTATGATTTCTTCAGCTGTCACGCGACGTCTGTAGATCTTCCATATATCAGTGTCATAGATGAGATCTGAAAAACAACAACAAAGAAACAAATCAGTCAAGCTAGAATGGATGTATCCGCAGGACATACATTTACTGACTTCTTAAATAAATATTTATGTTACTTTTCGAATTTATGTTCATTTCAAACATTGCTTAGTATGTGAATTTAGTGAGTATATTTTTATCTTATAAGCTATATATTAAACGAACTTCCATTTCGTATCATGGTTGTCCCGAGCGAAATAATGTTCAATTGTTACAAGATTTAGCGAGGGACAATGAACATTATTTTACTAAGGATATAAACATGATACGAAATGGCAGCGAGTTTACTATCCTATTTATAACCCATACTCCATGCTAATTTATATCACTGAACACGTTTGACTGACGTTCCGGTAAAGTAGTAATGTGCCATTCGTATGACGTCGAGGTGTTACTCCCAAGTTACGTTCAAGATATGTTAACCATTTGGGTAATAAAGACTACATTCGGCCATTGGTGAGAGATTGGGAGAGATCGGAGGACCGGAGCCGACGCATTGTCTATAGCTACTACAAAAGCAGCAAAGGATGGGTTTGTTTATAGGTAGGATGGCACTAACCAGAGTGTTGATATACACGCTGTGGGGTAATGGTTTTGTGGGGATGAAAGATAGGATTGACCACATCCCAGGGCGAGCTCTACCAGTAGTTTCCGAACTTTCTATCTGTTCTACAATTAATGAAGATCTTTTTTTGTGTGTGTCCACACTTTGTACATTTGAATGGGACGCTGGGCCCGAACGATAAACTAGCTCTGTAACGATGGATATTAGATTTGCAGATAACAAAAAGGAACAGAGACACAGACGTACAAACAGACAAAGAAATTAATAGCTGTACTTACTAGTACATCATCTTCTTTCCGTATCCGTAGCCAAAGCCGCCCATACCCAGTCCGTAACCGCCAAAGCCCATTCCGTAACCGCCAAAGCCCATTCCGTAACCGCCATAGCCCATTCCGTAACCACCATAGCCCATTCCGTAACCGCCATAGCCCATTCCGTATCCGATGCCACCAAAGCCCATGCCCATTCCGTATCCCATGCCACCATAGCCCATGCCCAGGCCGTATCCAATGCCGTAGCCGTATCCCTTCATGATGGCAGATGTCATGGACAGACAAACCAAGGCGAGGATTATGATTTTCATCATCTTGAAGGCTGAAATGGAAATTAATACTCTGACGAGTGTTTCATGGTTGTACTATAACAACTATTGGGCTTCCGTCCAAATAAATCTTAGTAACAGTTTTGCTCTGTTTTGGGTTTAAAATACAAAACATTTTAAATCATAGTTAGGCACCTTTGGAAAGCTCTAGAAATTGTTTTGTTATAATGTAAAACTAAGCTGTTAAACAATTATATACAGGAAATAAATGACTAGTAGATGTCATGAACTGGATTAAGGCGGGGGTTACATCTTAAACATAAAAGTCCGGGCGTTAGATTGTACCAAAGCTGAGGCGATAAAGCCTGTGTCCAAAATATAAGTATGCCCAAAATACGCAAGTTTAAATTAAGTACAAACATACTAATCTTTTACCTCAAAATCAATGAAATGTTAAGTTGTAATTAAATAAAAATAACTTGAACTGCATTTCTTTATCAGCTAGTATTGTTTTACTGCACTAAGAGAGGACCCTGTTGTGCTCAGAACAGACAAAAAGCCCGTTGCGCCCAAATTAGTGAGATTTAAAGCTATGCAAGTTAAGACATTTTAACCGTACCTCAAAATTTGTTTTATTAAAGAGAAATCTAAGTGTTCACTTACCTAGGTCGTTGCAGTGGTAGCTACGGAAGATGCTGAAGATATGGTGAAGATAACTGGAAGGCTGGACACTTTTATAGGAAACAAGTGGTCAGTTTGATGGATAAGTTTTCCGTGATCCATGATCTCAGTATTTATTTATCCCAAGGCTTTTTTACATCCATATAATTAATTTTGTATTACGATATGTGTCACTACCTTTAGTACTATGTCATTAATTATTACATCGATAAAAAAAAAAAAAATCTTATTGTGCAGGTGATGCGCCAGTTTCGGATCGGTCCTTGTGTCCTTTTCTCACTAGTCCTTCCTCCAACCCCCCTCCCCTCCCCTCAATAAAAAAATAAATAACTAATAAAAAAATTCCCTGGATCCGCCCCTACTTTAAACAATATTTTCAACGACGGTTTAAAAGTTTAAAATGCTGTCTGGTGTCCACGTGTGTAGCCTCGTTAAGGTTGTTAAGGTGCACAGCTGGTAGAGCCAGAATGGGTTGCATCTTGCCAAGAAAAAAACCCATTAAGAGTACAGATCCGTTCGAACAAGACTAGGATTTTAATCCAGTGGTCATGGTTGATACGATACAGTGGTGAGCACTTGCCCAGTTCCGGAAGGTACGTGCGTGTACTATTAATGAAAATGTAAACTCACGATTTTAAGAGTGAAAAAAGATCGACCCCGCTTCTCATTTCTTCTTGCAGTAGCGTAATCACTTTTCCAGTGCTAGGACAAACTAAATGAGAACAACAGTGGCGTTCGTGCCGTCATACTACAGACATTAATGAGATAAATAACCATGGCAAATACTTCTTACAGTCGAACAAAATGAGGGATATGCTATTACTACAAACAACTAAATATACCTATATTTGTTCCTATTTCTGTGACTCATATTCCTGATTGTCGATTATATATATATATATATATATATATATATATATATATATATATATAGAGAGAGAGAGAGAGAGAGAGAGAGAGAGAGAGAGAGAGAGAGAGAGGGGGGGGGGGGGTTATTACCAGTGTTTTAGGGTATCGTCAATATCATATATTAGGAATAAAAATTGTATTATGCGAGCCTCTGGCGAGCATAATACATTATTTTTATTCCTAATATATGATATCGACGATACCGAAATACACGAGGGTAATAATTTCTTTATCATATAAGCTCAAGCTTAATACGTGTTTTTGTAAACTGTACACGCAACTTTAATTCCAGTCCCCCATTACTAGATATTCAAATGACGTAAGAATATGTGGCACTGTGTATTTTTCAATGGAAATGACGTCAAACTCGAATGACCTAGTTATGCCTAACGTTTTTTGCTGGACAGCTTTCAGTGTCAAATTGCCATTGAAATGTTTTTATTTGATGACTATGAATGCATACGTCAATCATGGAGTGTCATTAATTTTCATCTAATATGTAAAGTTATCAAATTCTTAAAGTATGTAATCTGAAATATATCACATACTTTGATTGCACTGAAAATGTAAGATATTATATGATATATATATATATATATATATATATATATATATATATATATATATATATATATATATATATATATATATGTATGTATGTATGTATGTACATATAGATAGATAGATAGATAGATAGTGAGAGAGATATAGAGATTGATAGATATACATATAGATTTATAGTTTTTGACGGTATATGTGTATGTATTTTTATCTCGCCTTCATGTAAAATTCTTTAATCTCATTGGTTGTTTGCCGTTGGACAAATCCCTTATACCCCTGTGGGCGGAGCCAAATTCTCTTATACCCAGTCTGTAATTTCCAACAGTTTCCAGCCACCCCAGTTAATGCTAAAGGAATAATCAGATTATAAATAGCATTGATAATCAATCACGTATACATAATTAATTTTATTTTTACTATAACATACACTATTTCAATACTTTTAAAAGCTGCAATGTTGAACTCGGCCACCTAATTACGGTCGTGGTTTTATTGTATTAATGCGCTATTAGCAACAGTTGGGTTTTTTTGTTTTTATTTTTTATTTTTTTATTTTTTTACTACATACATTTCTGATAAAAAAAAAAGTTTATTTTTTATTTTTTATTATTAATATCTGTTTCAGACAATTTCATATTACAAACATTTGAAGTTAAAAATTCGTTTATCGATGGAACTATTTTTCGTCACTGGCAAGTGGTTTCGTTCGCGTCCGCGTGGTACGGCTCCGTTAATAAATTGTTAACAATTATTGTCTGGCGTTATTTTGATTATTTGGCTATATGGTTTAACATGTCGGCAAGATAAATTCGTTGTAGAAGCATCTCTCGGGATATATGGCTTTTGATGTACCCTCTGTGTGCTCTTTTACCCCCTCGCCTTCGGCTCGGAGTAAAAGAACACACAAAGGGTACATAAAAAGCCATATACCCCTCGTGATGCTTCTACAACTTATAATGTAAGTCACTATCCACCATTGGGGGGACGTAGCCCAGTGGTAAAGCGCTCGCCTAATGCGCGGTCGGTTTGGGTTCGATCCCTGTCAGTGGCCCAATTGGGATATTTCTCTCTCCAGCCAGTGCACCATGACTGGTACATCAAAGGTTGTGGTATGTGCTATCCTGTTTATGGGATGGTGCATATAAAAGATCCCTTGCACATGAAGTGGCGACAGCGGGTTTCCTCTCTCAATATCTGTGTGGTCCTTAACCATATGTCTGACGTCATATAACCGTAAATAAAATATGTCGAGTGCGTCGTTAAACAAAACATTTCCTTACTTCTGCACCATTTTTCTGCACTATTGTACATAATATTGTATTCCATTGTTATAATGCTGATAATTTGCAAAATTTAACGCAATAAAGAACTTGAACTTGTCCTAGTCGCCGAACAGTTCGACTAAAATTAGTCGGAAAAAATAACGTGGAGGCAAAGAATCCTACTGAAAAAGAATCCACTTTAGTACTGCAGGCTTTTGAAATTAGAAGAAGCATCGCTAGCATAACTTAGCTTAATAACTAGTTTAACATGTCTATATACCACTAGGGTTTCGAACACGCCCATCGCAAGTCCGGCCTCCGATAGGATCGGGCGTCTGACTCTGGATAGGGGCTAGCATAACAACAAACTAGAGGGTCATCACGTGGAGCAGTCAAGCATGCGAAATGCATGTTCAATGGTACCGGCGAAACAGACCATTGGCGGAGCCAGGATTTTAGATTGGGGATACCTTACTGCTTACATACTTATAAACATTTGACGTGCCTATATCCAATTAGGTGTCAAGCACGCTGTCCTGGGGACACCGACCAGCATCCTCGATTGCATCTCCAGGAACAGAAGTGTGTGTGTGTGTGGGGGGGGGGGGGGGCATATGCCAAAAGTTGTATGTGCAATGGTAGTTTCAGTTTATAAAAGACAGCGTAACACAAATCTAATACTAATACTTTCAATATCAAAGAAATGACAATTTATTTCTTTAAGAATAATGCACAATCTGCATATGTTTACCCTACACGTAGAACCGGTTTAAGGATCCGCGGGGCCTGTAGCACAAATAACAGCGAGACCTCCTTCCCAGGATATTTATTTTGCTGCCCCCTCAGGGAGAGGGGAAAAATTACCTGGGGAAAATAAATGTACACATCACCGCAGATCCCCCTGAATCGCGGGGCCCATAGCACGTGCTATATGTGCTACTAGGATAAACCGGCTCTGCCTACACGTACTATAAACTTACAAAGGAAATACAAATGGAAACGCCCCAGTTATCGATACGTGTTCTACCTTCGGCCAGATTGAGATTAATCCAAATTTTAAACATCTCATGGCATTTAAGACCATCCCTGGTATCTACCAGTTTTGTCGTTTGTGTGTTGGTCTCAAAGTAGTACCTCTTGCTTTTCAGAGAATGATGTATCTCTTGGTTCGTAGCGTATCCTCTTGTCAGATGATGGTCTACTTGGATGACTTTCGCATCCATATAGCTAAATTGGACGAGCATTTGAAATGTTTTAAAATTGTGCTGGATACATTCTAATCGTCTAATCTTACCAATGAATCAGAAACGTTTTGGGGGTGTGTTTTTTCATAGAAGAAGTAAATTATGTAGGATGCCCAAGGTGTGATGCAGATGTTCCACTTTACATCGTACACACTGATGCAAGCAATTATACTGGTCTAGCAGTGCTCTACTTCAACGCGATGATAATCGTTTGGAGCAGTCAATTATGTATGCTTCAAAACAATTGTCAGACTTACAGTAACTATTCAACAATTCACAGACAAGCATGAATAACGTGCGTCAAAAAATAATCTAACTTGACAACCTGATTGCTTGATATAGTCAAGCCACACTCTTGCACGTACTTCTGTCGACAACATTTAAAACGGTTGCACGACACTTATTGTATTATCCCTCGTAGCAATGAGAAAATAACGTTCCTGATATTCATAAGTGAGTAGAGTTAGATCATAATCAGAATCTTAACTGAATATAATAACCAAGGAAAATATGAAAAGATAGACAGACTGAAAACCAGGAACGCTACAAGTATATAAAGGCTAAAGAAACCTGAACTAGTTTGGATATTTAGAATTGGTTGAATAACAGTACCAGGTTGATTATATAAAGGCTAAAGAAACCTGAACTAGTTTGGATGTTTAGAATTGGTTGAATAACAGTACCAGGTTGAGTATATAAAGGCTAATGAAACCTGAACAAGTTTGGATGTTTAGAATTGGTTGAATAACAGTACCAGGTTGAGTATATAAAGGCTAAAGAAACCTGAACTAGTTTGGATGTTTAGAATTGGTTGAGTAACAGTACCAGGTTGAGTATATAAAGGCTAAAGAAACCTGAACTAGTTTGGATGTTTAGAATTGGTTGAGTAACAGTACCAGGTTGAGTATATAAAGGCTAAAGAAACCTGAACTAGTTTGGATGTTTAGAATTGGTTGAATACAGTACCAGGTTGAGTATATAAAGGCTAAAGAAACCTGAACTAGTTTGGACATTCAGAATTGGTTGAATAACAGTACCAGGTTGAGTATATAAAGGCTAAAGAAACCTGAACTAGTTTGGATGTTTAGAATTGGTTGAATAACAGTACCAGGTTGAGTATATAAAGGCTAATGAAACCTGAACTAGTTTGGACATTCAGAATTGGTTGAATAACAGTACTAGGTTGAGTATATAAAGGCTAAAGAAACCTGAACTTGTTTGGATGTTTAGAATTGGTTGAATAACAGTACCAGGTTGAGTATATAAAGGCTAATGAAACCTGAACTAGTTTGGATGTTTAGAATTGGTTGAATAACAGTACCAGGTTGAGTATATAAAGGCTAAAGAAACCTGAACTAGTTTGGATGTTTAGAATTGGTTGAATACAGTACCAGGTTGAGTATATAAAGGCTAAAGAAACCTGAACTAGTTTGGACATTCAGAATTGGTTGAATAACAGTATCAGGTTGAGTATATAAAGGCTAAAGAAACCTGAACTAGTTTGGATGTTTAGAATTGGTTGAATAACAGTACCAGGTTGAGTATATAAAGGCTAATGAAACCTGAACTAGTTTGGACATTCAGAATTGGTTGAATAACAGTACTAGGTTGAGTATATAAAGGCTAAAGAAACCTGAACTTGTTTGGATGTTTAGAATTGGTTGAATAACAGTACCAGGTTGAGTATATAAAGGCTAACGAAACCTGAACTAGTTTGGATGTTTAGAATTGGTTGAATAACAGTACCAGGTTGAGTATATAAAGGCTAAAGAAACCTGAACTAGTTTGGATGTTTAGAACTGGTTGAATAACAGTACCAGGTTGAGTATATAAAGGCTAATGAAACCTAAACCAATTTGGGTGTTTAGAATTGCTTCAATAACAGTACCAGGTTGAGTATGTAAAGAGTCGTGATTATGTGGTTACTGACTGGTTTAGTCGAGATGCAATTCATGTTGATGACATTGGTTAAGCTGATCAGAAAGAGGTCATAAATAGAGCTTGGACATTTTAGTTCTGCATTTACACATAGATACGTCTTGTTGATGGCAATATATCTTTTCGAGACGTTCAAGAACATGTTTTCAAATGCAAAGTATGTGTAGAAGGACAACGAGCTATTCCTAAGACGATATTTGGAATAACTAACACAGCTACACGACCATGGGAGATTTTGTCGTCCTCTTCCACGAATCCCTTCTGGGTATGAGTACATTTTACATGCAAAAGTGATCTGACTCGATTCATTATAGCATGGCTTTTTCGTGCTGCAACTCGTGTTACAACGTTAAAATTATTGGATAGTGTTCTATCGCTGTTTAGCCCACTACTTATTTTGCACAGTGACAATGGATCCGTCTTCACATCAGAAGACAGTGTTTGCTATTGTAGGGGATAGAACATCCAAAACCACCTTTACTCCACTTGCTCGTCCACAGGCTAAGCGGATCATAATCTGAAAGCATCTTTGGTGAACACGGCTAGCACAGAACAAGACTGGGACACAGTTTTGCCTGAAATAGTTCTTGCTCATAATGCAGTTCAATATTGAACTATTGAATTGCCACAGCATTATGTCATGTTTGACAAATCCAGTACCATTGATCATCTTTAATTCAGTGATTCTGTTTATGGGGTGGATGAGCCTGGAGTGCATGGGTTGTGGGATATTTTCCGCAAATGACAGATAGAGGCTAAGGAAATCAAACAAGAGACTTCAGATCGAGGAATTGTACGTATTTTCTGTGTAGGACAAACAGTTTTTCTGAATGTGAAAAAATAATAGTATAAATAGTTGTCAGTCAATAATCGTCAGCAAGGATATTGTTCCCAATACACCTGGATGACTAATTCTTAGCATACGAGGGGAGGAGGCGATGTCAGTAGTCAAACCGGCCTTGGTGGTGTCGTGGTTAAGACACCGGACATAAGGATGGTAAATACTAGATACGCAACCTAGTACCGGCTTCCACCCAGAGCGAGTTTTTACGACTCTGTGGGTAGGTGTAAGACCACTACACTCTCTTCTCTCTCACTAACCACTAACCCACTATCTGAAGTATGTGCCCAGTACAGCGTGCTTGAACCATAATTGGATATAAGCATGAAAATAAGTTGAAATGAAATGTGAGCAATCATACTCGGAACCTACATGTAGAGTTGGCTCCCTTGGTGCAGTGTTCTAGCTAGGATTTTAATAGGGCAGGGTGCCAATTTAATTGTAGGGCATGTTTGCTGTTGTTGATTTGTTGTTGCCCAGTTGATGTTGGCTCTGGTGAAGGAGACGGCTAAAATCAAGTGTGTTTGAGTGTGTTTAAATTTCCATTAACTTCTTATTGTGCTTTACGGTCACACAGACAGATGGTTGGATGGACGGCTGGACGGCTGGACTGGTGTACATGTGTGGACGTCTTATCTTCCGATATTAAATAAAGCTTTACACTATGGTGTGTGGTGTGCGTTCTGTGTTAACTAATTTGACAGATGTGTAATAGGCTACATTGAAGCTGTCATCATATTCTCTCTCACTAACCAATAACCCACGTTTCCTGGACAGATGGCTGAGGTGTGTGTCCAGACAGTACGCTTAAATATGAGCACAATAAATGCGTTCAAGTGGAATGAAGTGTGAGCACAACTACCCGATTTCACTCCTGGTAATAAAAATAACATACACTATGTTTGGAATGCAAATTTTAATTTAAAAGTGAGTTAAGTGAGCTCAGATTAAAACACAATTGTATTTCCATTTTCAAAAGGTCGTCAGGGTAGCCATAGGCGAACGTTTCAGAAAAGATCTGAAATGAAAGGTAAAAACAGAGATAAATAAGAGGAAGATATGGGTATGTCAATGTATGTTTTTAATGATTTAAACATTGTTTGCTTTGTACATTAGTAGTTTTAGTCTTTATAAATATTAGACGCTAAAATGTCACAAGATCTGGGAGTTTCGATTTTATGGCCAAACCTAAAGACACAAGTACAAACAACTCAACACACACAATTGCAGGGGCAGGATCTAAGTTCAGTTGGTAGATCTCTCGCCTGAGAGGGTTCTGGTCGGAGAATCGAACCACTTCAATAGAGCCAGGTAAACGTTGTGGCTATGTACTGAATGTGGCAAAGTGCAAATAAAATAGCCCTTGCTGCTACTGAACAAAATGTAGCGGGCTTCGTCTACGGTTGAAAAATAACCAAATAGTTTATATCCGATGATTAATACACATGTGAAAACACACACACACACACACACACACACACACACACACACACACACACACACACACACACACACGCGCGCGCGCGCGCGCGCGCACACGCATACACACACACACACACACACACACTCACTCACTTTCATACTGACACACACAGACGCAACCATGTGAATTAAGAAAATGGTCATGGCATTAAAATATGTTCTGGGAAAAATAGTTCATGACAGTTCGCGGTTAATATGTAAGAAAGTGTTTAATGTGTCAGTATTAGGAAAATAATTATTATCTAAGAAAAGTAACATAGAATTATACAAATAAATTATTATCTAAGAAAAGTAACATAGTATCACAAAAATAAATTACTATTTAAGGAAAGTAACATACATGTAGTATTATAAACATAAATTATTATCAAAAAAATAAAAAGTAACAGTATTATAAACATAAATTAGTATCTAAAAAACGTTCCACGGACAGACGGACATATACCCAGACATGTATACAAACATACGTACGCACGGGCACGCGCACGCACACACACACACATTTGAATGTTAACTGTCTTACCTAATAGTACATCATTTTCTTGCCGTAGCCATAGCCTCCGTATCCGCCGTAACCTCCCATGCCTCCGAATCCTCCCCAGCCTCCCATGCCTCCCCAGCCGCCGTATCCCATGCCTCCCCAGCCGCCGTATCCTCCCAAACCTCCCCAGCCTCCGAATCCTCCCCAGCCGCCGCCATATCCGCCATATCCTCCACCATATCCTCCGTAACCATAGCCGTATGAAGGCTTCACGATGATGCCAGCACTTGCCAGAGTCAGGCAGGCCAGGGCGAGGATCACGAGTTTCATCATCTTGAAAACTGAAATGGAAATAGATACAAATGGGAGCATCTCCAGAGAGATATTGGATGTCATGAATGGGAGCATTTAAGAACAAAATAAGTAAAAGAGAAATGGACCGAATTTACACAGCCTGATTGTATTTTTATTTAAATTACGTATATTTAACACCTGTTTTTTCTTTTTTTAAAAACCCCGTAGAAACAGCCTTTGTAAATTCTACCCAGTTAGTTTAGGTTCATGCAAACATTTACACATTTGTGAAAAAGGACTTGGAATGAGAGAGAACTTGGGAGCATTCACCAACTTGTTTTCTTCACCCCAGTTTTATAATAATTTAAAAACAAACCTTAACTTTTCCATTTGATCGCCAGCCCGTTCGACGAAGCGGCGTAGCTTACTGTCGTCGATGATTACGGTAAAAATGTACAGTTGGTAGTTAAATGTGTTAGATAATGATTTGGTGATTTTCTAAGACGGGTACAAACTAAGTTGTGTTAATATAATGTGCACATAATATGTTTATGAAATTTGGCATTCCATGAAAAATAGTTTAAGCCATGCGGCCTTCACACGAAGATATGGGAGTTAACTCTCATGTCTTATGCATTAAGCAATTATCGGTTCGTAGATAAACTGATGAAGTTACTTCGTCGATGCCTGATTCCAACAAATGCATCCGGGATGTTCCGAATAGTTGGTAACCAACGTATTATTTAATTTAATCGCACAGAAAATCTTAATCGTTAAGGGAATATTTACGACTACCGTACTTTGTGGAACGGTTATAAAGTTTACGTGTACCAGCCGTAAAACTCATTGTATGCCACTAGTTAACCTTAACTAAGATAATTTCGTGGAACGGGGTCCTGGAACCATAAATCCTTCGTCAACGTATGCTATTTCCTTTAAGCATTTTAGATATATTTCCAACATTGACCTTTATTTGTATTTATTTATTGGTCAATGTTAAATCACCTAAATCCTTTGGCAAAGCTGTCAGTTATTTCTTTATTTTTTGTTATTTCCTAATGGGTTTTTCTCTACATACGAGCATTTTTATAGGCGTTTTACTAAATGTTTATCCCAAATTGTGTCTGTTTCAAGACGTGCGCCCCCCCCCCCCCCCTCTCCTCCCCCAAGTGTTTGTCCTGTAGTTAGTAGGGATTATGGCCGGGCTGGACGTCACTGATCCTTAAATGGAAATATACATGTTAATAGTTGTTCAATTGCAATTCAAAGGTCAATATTAAAAATGTTAATTCACAGAGTATCGGGTTCCAGCCAGTTCACCACGACTGGTATACCAAAGGTCGTGGTATGTGCTATCCAGTTTGTGGGATGGTACATGTAAAATATCCCTTGCTACTAATGGAAATATGTAGCAGGTTTCCTCTCTACGACTGTACATTTATGTCGCAATTACCGAATATTTGACATCCAATAGCCGATGATTAATAAATCAATGTGCTCTAGTGGTGTCGTAAAAAAAGTTTTTCACACGAGTATTATCTGCTTCTGGTTCCCTTGGACAAGGGAGGGGTGGGGCGTAGCGCAGTTGTAACGCTCTGTTTCTATTGGGCTATTTCACGTTCCAGGCAGTACTCCACAACTGGTATAACAAATACAGTGGTATGTACTATCCTGGCTATGGAATAATACTTATAAAAAGGTTCCCTTGCTGCTAATTAATAAAAAAAGTAGGCCTAACCAATGGAATGGCGGCAGCGGGTTTTATCTCTAATTATCTCTGTGACCCTTAACCATATACCCGATGCCATATTACCATAACTAAAATGGGTTGAGTGCGTCGTTAGTAAAACATTCCTTCCATCCTTCCTTCCTTCCGTCTTTCTGAACAAGGGAAGGAGGAGACTTGGCAAACAGAAACAATCACAGCAGCAGAAGCAGTCATAATAAGAAGTAACCTGGCGTAATCAGAACATATCGACGAGAAGTAACTGTTATACAATTATAAATGTATTTTACTTACCTTGGTCGGAACGACTGTAGATTGGGAAGAAGGCGAAGGCGAGAGTGTTAAACAGGATTTCTGAGCCATTTTTATAGAGCAAATTTGATAACTTTGATGGATTTATGCTTCCTATTTGCAATTTTATTTTATTTTTAAATTATTACCCAATTATTAGTCATATCCAGTGGCGGATCCAGAAAATCCATTGGGGGGGGGGGGGGGGGAATGACATGAGGGGAAATGCCAAGGGAAGTTTGAGGGAGGTTTGGAGGGGGGTCGTAAAAAAATGAAATTAATATATAATAAAATATATAAATGTCGCAAATTTAGATCCGCCTCTGACATCTTGATTCTCTACTGTTCCATTTTTCATACCTGTTTTTTTATTTTTTTTATTTTACACAGTAAATTAATTTAATTTGTTTAATGAGAAATGTCACTAATCCATGTTTACGGAAGATTAATTAAGTATTTGATTGATTGAAAGCAGAATATTCTGCAATAAAATTCACAGCTCGAGGCTATTATTTGTGGTAACTCAGTACCGATTTTGAGGTGCAAAACAGTTACGTCAGTCCAAATTCATGCCCATAGGGCCTGGGTGGCTCGGGGGTGAAAATATACCATATGTGGATATACGGAACCACAGGGACCCCCCCCCCCCCCCCCCCCCCCCCGAAAAACATTAGGGTTTATAAGACTTTGTTCTTTGCTGTGTTCCCTAAATATATTTTGTTCTGTTCATGTAAGCAGAATAGTTACATATATTACTTTGAAATAAATACTGTATATCAACCGAGGCTCAACAAATTGAACAAACAATTTAGGAATCCCTTTACAACCATGATAAATCAATTATTTCACCTCTTTCTAGTATATTTCATAACACATTATAGACACTCGCCAAAGACGATGATAACCATCATCCGTTAAATATTATACACTTGGCCACAGTACGTACCACGGCTTTTTGGTGTATCAGGCGTGAGGTAGTCGTGGGCTAGGGAGCGGAATTTCGCTCAGTCGGTTGAGTGCTCGTCTGAGGTGCTTGAGTCGCAGGATCGAACCACCTCGGTGGAATCAGTGCACCACAACTAGACAAAGGCCGTGGTATGTGCTTTCCTGTCTGTGGGAAAATGCATATAAAAGATCGCTTGCTACTAATGGAGAAAATGTAGAGTGTTTCCTCTGGAGATTACGAGTTAGAATTACCAAATGTTTGACATCCAATAGCCGATGATTAATTAATCGATGTGCTCTAGTGGTGTTGTTAAACAAAACAAACTTTAACTTCCGTAGGGTAGTGAAAATACAACAATAACGAGAGGATCATGGGACCACTACTTTTGAGAGTACTCTCTCTTGACAAGTACCTTGCAAAAAATCAACATATTATGTAGACTATGACTATTATCATTTAGCCACCCTCATTCCAGAGCACCGCCTACTATTTTTAACATACATGTAGCGGGTTTCCTCTTATGACTACGTATCAGGATTACCAATAGCCGATGATAAATTAATCAGTGTGCTCTAGTGGTGTCGTTAAACAAAACAAACTTCCTCTCTTAGTGCATGTATGGGCGCATCCTTAATAGCTGAATACGGGGCGGGTCGTAGCCCAGTGGTAAAGCGCTCGCTTGATGTGCGGTCGGTTTGGGATCGATCCCAGTCGTTGGGCCTAATCGGTCGTGGTGTGTGGCAGTATACCACTTACACACCTGTTATCCGTTAATACTAAATGTAATAAGTAATTTCAAACCAATGGGTTATCTAAATACCACAGAGGTCAACATATTTCTAATCATCAAAGAAAGAGTGCAAAATGCATTTGACAATTTTGTATTATTTTTATGAGGAACTATTTGTTAAACCGGATTATAGTAAGCTGCTATAACAAATAACACGACAAATGGTGGTGGTGCTTTTAGTACAGATAGACAGCATACAAATATTAAAGAAAGTGTGTTTTGTTTAACGACATCACTACAGAACATTGATTTAGTAATCATCGGCTATTGGATGTCACACATTTGGTAATTTTGACATATAGTCTCAGAGTGGAAACCCGCTACATTTTCCCCATTAGTAGGCAGGGATCTTTTTATATACACCATCCCACAGACAGGATACCACATACCACGGCCTTTGATATACCCAGTCATGGTGCACTGGCTGGAACGAGAAATAGCCCAATAGGCTCACCGACGGGGATCGATCCCAAACCGACCGCACATCATACGAGCGCTTTACCACTGGGCTACGACCCGCCCCGCATACAGATATTAAGGATGCGTCCATACATTCACTAAGAGAGGAAGTTTGTTTTGTTTAACGACACCACTAGAGCACACTGATTAATTAATTGCTATTGGTCATCCTGATACGTAATAGAGGAAACCCGCTACATTTTTTCATTAGTAGCAAAGACTCGTTTATATGCACTTTTCCACAGACAGGAAAACACATACCACGGCCTTTGTCCAGTTGTGGTGCAATGGTTGGAACGAGAAAAAATAAGCTGAATGGATCCACCGAGTTAGGTCAATCCTGCGACGCAAGCACCTCAATCGAGTACTCAAACTGCACCAAGAGAGTATAAGCACAGTACACATATAGTACAAACAGGAATGGTTTGCCAACATAAGACATAACACACCAACACTGTGCCAGCGCTATAAGACATAATATTATATTGAATCATCAAGTAAAACTTTATTTAAAACTTCAAACAAAAGAGTTAATTATGTGCATCCAATGACCGATACTTAATTAATCAATGTTGTCTAGTGGTGTCGTTTAACTGATGTGTGCCTTACATTCCACAGTGTAATATATACATAGTTTCGTTCCTTAACTCTATCTAATATGGTGTCGGTAAACAAAGCAAACTTTAACTTTCTATTTAATATATACTTTCCGGTACGTCAGATTAATGCAAGCATGTACATTTGGGGGATAACACATATTGTTAGCGTACGTGCTTTATGGATGGCAGCAATGTAACATGATAAGATCGAGACAAAACAATCGTGACAGTCACAATCACAAGTATCATAAATATATGTATTAATTAAAAAATACTCGTGTCATTACGAGTAATCGATTATTTTTGCTTGTGATCTAAGCATTCTAGTAACTAGGCCGACATATGTTCTATGTACTTTATATTTTTTTAGGTAATTTTTATTTGTTGCATTATCAATACTGCCTGTTAAGGACTTCAGAACTGTGAGTTACAAAATATCGAATTAAAATTTCATTATTGAAGTGTTAAGTATAAGCCGAATTCGTTAATTGTGCTAAGCGTTCGCGTGATGCGCGATAGGTCTTGGATTGATCCCCTTCTGTTCGCTCATTTGGGCTATTTTCGTTCCAGCCAGTGCATAACGACTGGTATATCTAAAGGCGTGGTATGCGCTACCCTGTCTATGCGATGGTGCATACAAAAGATCCCTTGCTTCCAATGGAAAAAAAAATCCTTTCTAAAACTACATGTTATAATGACCAAATGTTTGACATCCATTAGCCGATGATTAATTAATCAATGGGCTCTAATGGTGCCGTTAAACAAAACAAACATTAACTTTCATTGTTCGTGTTTTCAAATATGTACATTTTGAACTTCACCTGGTTAATCGGTATTTGTCTAGGTAGAGCCTCAAGAAATACCGATTAACATCGACAGGTGTGCCGAGTAAATATATATAGTTCACACACACACATGCATCCATACAGAGAGGTATTTAACACTTCATTATTATCTATGAATAGATGTGTTCCTCATGTTCTTCACCAGTGTACTGTCCCTGTGTACAATGTAAGTGGTCAATGTTTTTGCAAAGATAAGCTAGTCGAAGAGAAGCTGTTGCTCATGTCGCTCGCTCGCGTATACTAATACATACATACATACATACACACACACACACAGAGAGAGAGAGAGAGAGAGAGAGAGAGAGAGAGAGAGAGAGAGAGAGAGAGAGAGAGAGAGAGAGAGAGAGAGAGAGAGAGAAAGAGAGAAATGTTTTTGTTTTTTTATTTAACGACGCACTCAGCACATTTTATTTACGGTTATATGGCGTCAGACATATGGTTAAGGACCACACAGATTTTGAGAGGAAACCCGCTGTCGCCAATACATGGGCTACTCTTTCCGATTAGCAGCAAGGGATCTTTTATTTGCGCTTTCCACAGGCAGGATAGCACAAACCATGGCCTTTGTTGAACCAGTTATGGATCACTGGTCGGTGCAAGTGGTTTACATCTACCCATTGAGCCTTGCGGAGCACTCACTCAGGGTTTGGAATGAATGAATGAATGTTTAACGACACCCCAGCACGAAATACTCAGGGTTTGGAGTCGGTATTTGGATTAAAAATTCCATGCCTCGACTTGGATCCGAACCCAGTACCTACCGGCCTGTAGACCGAAGGCCTAACCACTACGCCACCGAGGCCAGTAGAGAGAGAGAGAGAGAAAGAGAGAATGATACGTTATGATATAACTAAATTGTTAATATCGCAAAGTAAAAAGCCGTTTTGAAACGATATTAATGATACGTCGTCGTAAGAATAACATACACTGTGTTAAAAATGCAAATTTTAATTTCTAGGTGAGTTAGGTGAGATCCGTCTTGTGTCTAGTAGCACGAGCTTTCCATGTTATTCGCAATCGAACGTTCTAGCATAGATCTGAAATAAAATATCAACATAGATACCAGTAAGAGAAAGACAAAAAATAGTTTAATGTATGTTTTAACGATTTTTTTTTATCATGCTTAGTGCATTACTATTTTTATAAATATGCGATACAAAAATGTCACAAGGTCTGTTAGCTTCATTTGTATGTCCAATATAAGTAACAGTTCGCAAGCAAATTATTCTATCGACACAGATATTTAGCATTCCTTATGACCCAGTTACGTCAAGTTAGGCAGTTGGAAGAAACTAATTTAAACGTTCAGGTATTACTGTAGAACACAACTTATACTCCATGACACACAGACACACAGACACACTTGAAGGTCCATGTGTTTACCTAATAGTACATCATTTTCTAGCCATATCCGTATCCACCGCCCAAGCCACCACAGCCGCCCCACTCCCCATATCGCCCCAGCCTGAATATCCACCACAACCTTCCATGCCTCTGAATCCTCCCCATCGTCCGTATCCCCCAGTCTTGAAATCCAAGGATTAATGTAGACAGTATTGTAGACAAAAATCATAAGAACATAATACGCAAGCACGCACGCACGCACACACACACAGAGACAGAGATACATACACACACAGACACATTTGAAGGTTGAATTATTTACCTAATAGTACATCTTCTTGCCGTATCCGTATCCGCCGCCCATACCGCCCCGGCCGCCGCCCATGCCGCCCCGGCCGCCGCCCATACCGCCCCAGCCGCCGCCCATACCACCCCAGCCTCCGAAACCTCCCATGCCTCCGAATCCTCCCATGCCTCCAAAGCCGCCAATGCCTCCAAATCCTCCTCTATAGCCGCCCATGCCTCCATATCCTCCGCCATATCCTCCATATCCTCCGCCATATCCTCCGTAACCGTAGCCGTATGAAGGCTTGATGATGCCAGCACTTGCCAGACTCAGGCAGGCCAGGGCGAGGATCACGAGTTTCATCATCTTAAAAACTGAAATGGAAATAGTGGGAGCATCTCTCGTCATATTGTATGTTATGAATGGGAGCATATAAATCACAAGAAGATAAAATATTATTTTGCGTTGATAGGGGTAAGAACAAAAAAGGATATATCCGTATACAACTGTAAGTAGGCGAAGTCGTTAACGAAAAACGTTGCACATTACATATTTTGAGGTGGATTTTATGTGGTTTTGTTTGTTGTTTGTTTGTTTGTATCTTTGTTTGTTTGTCTGTTTGGTTTTCATACACCGATGAATCTAAATAAAATAACAGAAATCCGTATCGTCTGTAATGTCCAACGATGACTGAACCAGGTCTGAATTCAACTGAGGCAAGCGCTCATACATATGTCAACTATAAACCAAGATCGTGAGAATTGTAGGGAAACGCTAACATTATTTGTTGTTTTGTTTCTTGTTTTCAATGTTCTAGAAACGTCACTCCCTTCCCAATTTGTTTATGTTTTAAACCAATATTTATTGCCGTTGCGGTCTGGGGATTGGCCA